>NC_060270.1:65113934-65202844 GCF_021613505.1 Equus quagga
CATGCTGGGAGAGGGCCTGGTTGCATCCTGGGTGGAGGCCTGGGAGCGTGCTAGGAGCGGGCTGGGGATCAACTGGGAGAGGGCCTGGGATCATCTTGGGAGAGGACGGGGCAGCATGCTGGGAGAGAGGCAGGGAGCATGCTGGGAAAGAGTCAGGTAGCATTCTGGAAAAAGCCCCAGGGCCAAGTGCACCTTCACCTTTCAGAGGAGCTCAGCCACGAGGCTCCCTGTGGCAGGGATGGGAGTCCCTGTGGCTGCTTGTCCCCTAGGGCAGTAGTGGGAGGCATTTCAAGGCCCAAGTGAACTTCGTGACAGAGATGTCTACTTCCTCTGTGGCCCTGAGTGAGCCCCTGCCTCCTGGGCCTCTGTTTTCTCACCTGCAAAATGAGGGCTTGAATAAGAAGCCTGAAGTCTTTGCTTTTGATTCTGTCTTCCGGAGGCTGCTGGAGCACCTGCCCTCTTCTGCCAGCTTCCTCAGGTTGTGGGGTGCTCTGAAAACCTTTTAGGGAACACTGCTACTTGAGTACCTCCTGTGGACCAGGTGCTGCTGTGGGTTTTATAGACACGAGCCTTGATCCTTCAGGGCATGCTCATATTCTCTTCATTTTACAGATGAGGCACTTGAGGCTTGGAGAGGTTCAGCAACTCTTCCAAGGCCATACAGCTGGGGTGGGGGCCTTGGGAATTTAAATCCTGATCTGTCCACTCTCAGGTCCTTCTCTGGAGCTGCGTCCCTGTCCTGAGGGCAACTGGCTGGGCTGGGAAGAAATCTTAGGGCAGCCCCTGAGCTGCAGCGCCGGGCTGGGGGTGGCAGGGGCTCCCCAGAGTAGGCTAAGCTGTTGGGTGGAAGGTGAGGGAAGCACAGGTCTGGGAGCTGAGGGTCCCTGTGGCCTGGCCCCAGAGCTGGCCAGAGTGATGCTCTTCCCTTCGTCCCTGAGTCACCCCCTCCGGGTCCCTGGCTCCAGGCAAGGAGTCACTCACTGGTCCTTGGGTAGAGGCAGCAGGTGGTGAGACCAGGGCTAAAGGTAGTCAGTGGTGGCTCCCTGGCTGTGGACATGGAGTGGTCACTTGAGCTGGGGCTCTGTGTGCCCTCAGGTTGGGTGGAGAGGCTGGCTTTTCAGGGGCCAAGGGTGGTAGCAGGAGGGGGCGAATTTGAGGTCACATTCAAGGCTTGGGGTGACCCTCCCTTGGGGGTTAAGGCAGCTCTGGATTTGACTGATATAGGGGGTGACTGGCGTCTGGGGGTAGGTGTCAGGATTCACTTCTCTTAAGGGGGTTAATTTGGGAAGCTGCCATGGGCTTGGCCTCAGCCCACCTGCAGGGCCTGGGGGATCCTGGAAGAGGTGGGTGAAGATTGAGCTGGAAAAGCTGGAAGCTGAGCGCCCTCCTGCTCTTGCTCTGTGAACACCAAGTGAGTGAGCCCAGCGCCATTTAGGGCCGAGGAGGGCAGGGGGTTTGGTCATCAAGGAAGCGAATTTCCTACCCCCTTCCTGTGGGAGTGGGTCCTCGGACAGGGATAGGTTACCTTGCTGTTACCTGCTTTTACAGGGACCCATGCCACATGGACCCTGGGCCCATGCAGCACTAGCCACAGCTCCCCTGCCCTCTGCCCCTGCACTGAGAAACCCTGGATGGCCCACTTGCCCTGTGCCCTCAAGTCCTGCACACCCAGCTCAGGCCCTCCTGGAAGCCAGCCTGCGTCCTCCAAGTGGGCCATGCTTTCCTCCTGGGGGCCACCTGTAGCTTGCACCCCAGGGCTCATCACTGCTGTTTGCATGTCTGTCACTGAGGTGGGGCAGGTCTGGTTCCTTCTTGCCCCTAGGGCCCACCCACGGCTCAGCTCAACGTGGGCATCCCTGGCTATTGAGTGAGATCCTCTGGCATTGACTGCAGAGGGACAAGAGTCAGCTGGGGTCAGAGGGCGTCCATGCAGGAGGGGACGTCCCTGTCCCCTAGGCCCACTGGGAAGATGGGGGCTCGGGCACCGGTGGGGGCTGATGGCAGGGGAGGCAAGGGACACCCTTTGGATGGCCGTGCAGCGGGGACGTGGGGTGCTGGCTGAGCCATCCCCACGGAGCTGCAGTAGGTGTTGGTCTGGGCTGTGATGCCCTTGCAGACCCCTGAGTGCAGAGCCAGGAGAGCAGGCCGAGGGGCAGTGGCCCTTATCCTTCCCCCAGCTTCTCTGCGAGGAGCGTGTTCAAGCCGGGAGCCTCCGGAGAGTTGTTTCTGAGACACTGTGTTTGGGGGCTGCGGGAGCCCGTTTGGAAGCGAACACACACTCTCTGTGCTGGCTGGTCTGGGCGCTGCCCTGCAGGAGGCAGCTGGCCGGGGACCCTGGGCCGGGGAGAGCTGTGTCCCACCCTGGGGACTGGCTGGGGAACACGGCCTGGGGGCCAGCTGCAGTTGGCCCACGGGAGGCAGAGCTCTGGGCGGCCCCTTCACATCTGTGCCCAGCGTGCCTGCTCACAGCGCGGCCTTGTTTGGGAAGCACAAGGGGCCCTGGTACGGCCTGAGGCCCAGGCGAGCGCAGCAGCCCACCCCATGGGTGACCCCTTCTGCAGGGTGCCGTGTAGACAGGTGCTGGGCATGGTGGGGAGAGGGGCGAGATGGTGGAGGCCTGGCAGGAAGAGAAGCTGGGTCTGGAGTATTCTGGGACAGCAGAGGAATACAGTGGCGTTACATCATGAATACACTTTAGTCCTCATCCCCAGAGCGTAGAACTGTTGGGACTAGAGAGGCGGTAGCGAGAGCGAGCGGGATGGGCCTTCCTTATTCCCCGTCTCACAGCGTCCACTCCGAGCCCTGACGGGGGTCCAGGGCGGTGCGCTCGGGGACTGGCCTTTCTCTTCTTCCTTAGGCTGTGTCAGCGGGCCTCCAACTCTGGTGTTCCTAAGAATTGCGTATACTCTGTTCTGGGGTAGAAGGAGTATTGGGGAGGGTTTGCTGTTCTCCTCTCCACTCCTTCTTTTGAACTTGTGTGACATCTTCTGGGCACCTGAACCCCCACATGCCCTCTCGCCATCTCGGGAGGTGTGCATCGGAGGAAACAGGTGTTCTTGGGGCCCCCTTGGGACCCTGCAGCAGACGGGGCCCAGGGCCCAGTCCCGGAGGGTCCCTGACTCCACCAGTCCCTCTGCAACCCAGGTGAGTCACTGCACCTCTCAGTTTCCTCGTTTGTCAGGTGGGACAGAGGTGTCGAGAGGACGGTGCCTGGAAAGTGCCAGCATCAGGGTGCAGCTGTTGCTCGATGCTCTGAGGACCCCAGGGGAGGGGCAGGCCTGGCTCTGAGGGAGGGCCTGCTCAGCTTTGGGGGTGCCTGGGGGAGCTTGGGGAGGGGGCCGCGGCCCTGCTTGCTCTCGGCAGGAGTGTTGACCTGTGGGGTGGAGACAACCTTCCATCTTCCGTAGGAGCTCCGGGCCGGTGCTCTGTGGGGTGCTGGTCCCCTGGAACCCTGGCCAGCCACTGGGTGTGTGTCTATCTAACCCTCCACCAGGGTGAGGGAATCCAAAACAAAGGGGTGGGGAAGTGTGGAACGCCTCAGGTCAGGGAGAGGCCAGGAGGGTGCCATTCCCCAGCAGAGGCTAGCCTTGGCCACTGCTGCCCATGGTCCCCAGAGGCCCTGCTCTCCTCGTGTCACCCCTCTGCTCCGCATCATTATTCTCAGGTCCAGCCCATCTTCTGAGGCTGTCCTTCAAGGCTTGGGATCTGGTCCGGCTCACTGAAGCTGTTCCCCCAGCACCTAGGTGTACCAGGCGCCGTGCGGGCACTGCAAGCACATTTGCTTATGGTCTGCCAGGTGTGGATCATTCTCCCCAGTTGACAGATGAAGAGACAAGGCTGAGAGAGGCTTAGTCACTTTTTACGGCTACACATCTAGTAAGGAACAGAGCTGGGTCTTCATGGCCCCAAAGCCTGTGTGTGCTTTCTGCCATTTTCACATGGCTTCTGGAAGCTTTGGTGTCTCACGGGGTGGTCTTGAGCTTCACCTGCTGGCCTCAGCCTGATCGCCCCCCTCCCACCTGGAGCTCAGCTCTCCCGCTCCTGCCTTCTATGGTGTTGATGGCCCAGAGGGGACTGAGGCGTCGCCCACGGTTCCACACTCTCTGCTCCTCCTGCTGTCTCAGGAAGCCCGGGGGGCTGCCCTCCCGGCTCAGGGGGCCTCACTAGCTGGCCTGCTCTCCTTTCTCAACCTTTCCGTCTCCATCCTCATCCTCCTCTCAGCTTGGCGTGTCCTGAGAGGTTCCCACTCTTCTCTGCCCTGCTTCCTGAGGTCTCCAGTCGCTGTGGGGCCGTCCTCTGTCCATCACAGCCCTGCTGACCCCGTGAAGGCTCACCCCGGGCCCTCCTTGCCTGGCGCGATGCCGTGGAGCCTGCTGGTCTCAGGCGCCACCTAAAGCGTTTGGAACGAGGTGTCCGGTGGTTGCTGCACCTCCCGGCTCTGTTCCTGTGCTGGTTGGTCACCTGGCCCGTGGTCATCTGAGGCAGGCCTGTCCATGCCCGTCTTGTCTTTCCTGTGTGCTGTCGTGTGTCACTCGGCCGTGCACCTGTGTCTTGTCTAGGGCGGAGGGGTCTCTGTCTTCCTGCCTTCCTTATCCGGCTGAGAATAGTGCCCTGAAGGGGCAGGTGCTGACAAACTCAGTATTAATGTCCCTTAGGGCCCCGGGCTCCAGAGGCAGGCGCGGTGCCAAGAAGGCAGTGGGTGCTTGGTGCGTGTTTGTGACCAGAGGGGAGTTGCTGTGCTCCGAGTCTTGCTGTGCCAGGCCCCGCCCGGGGACTTTCGCACATCTGTCTTTTCCTGTCCTCTCAATGCCCTGATGAGGACAGCTGGTCCGTGGCGTTGTGAGGAGCAGCCTGCGTTTGTCCACGTGAGAGTGCAGGAGACAGGGTCAGGCACATGGCCCTGAGGGCCTCACTTTGTTCCCATCTTTCTCTTTGTAGACCGAGGGCACTCGACTGCAGAAGGATCTGCGGACCTACCTGGCCTCGGTCAAAGGTAAGGGGCAGGTGGGGCTCCTGGGTGGGCTGGGCGTTATGGGACACAGTGAGGGGACTTCCCCCTGTGGAGCTGATGGGTGCAGAACTGGGAAGGGGTGGCAGGGTCTGTGGTGAGGGGACAAGGGTTGTCTGTGGAGGCCCACATACCTCCTGGCCTTGGGACAAAGGTCCCCTTGCGTCCCTGGCCCATAGTGGCCCTGGCTGCAGAGTGACCCTTTTGGCCCACAGCCATGCATGAGGCCTCTAAGAAGCTGAACGAGTGTCTGCAGGAGGTGTATGAGCCCGACTGGCCTGGCAGGGACGACGCGAATAAGATTGCCGAGGTGAGTGCCGGGCAGGTGGTCTTGGCCCTGCCCACAGGGCCCTTCTGGCCTTAGCTGCTGCTGGCCTGTCCCATTCTGTCTCACCCTCTTGGACAAGCCTTTCCTGTTGGGGCACTCACATGCGGTGTGTCCTTGGGCAAGTCACCTGCCGTCTCTGAGGGTCATGTTTTTCCTCTGACGCCCTCACACTGAGGTGGGTTGTCGTGAGGTAATGCATTGTGGCCATTTCTTAGCTCTGTGTTGTGTCTCATGACTCAGTTGGCCTCCTTCCCTGACCCCACCAGCCCTGGGCTTATCTGATCCTCACAGTCATGCCGTGAAAGGCCACAGGGCAGGAGTCATTACCCCCCATTTCAATGATGAGGAAACTGAGGTTCTGAGAAGACACTGAGCTGTGAAGGGATGGGGCTTGGCTGCCCCCGGCCCTGGGAGGGAGAGCTGGGAGCCGGGTGGCCGAGCCCCCGTGCTGCACTCACGTGCTCTTCCTCCCTCAGAACAATGATCTGCTCTGGATGGATTTCCACCAGAAGCTGGTGGACCAGGCGCTGCTCACCATGGACACGTACCTGGGCCAGTTCCCTGACATCAAGGTGAGAGGTGCTGTCTGTAGATCTGCCCGGCTCTGGGCCGGCGGCAAGGCTAAGGAACTGGAGAGGGAGAGAGGAACGGGTGTGGGGCTGGCGCAGCGCTGGGGGACTCTACCCTGAGGGCAGGCATCGCCTCACCTGGAAGTCCGTCCCTCAAGGGCTGCTTCTCTGTGCAGCCCCCCAGCCCCCTGCCTCCCCAGACCTGGGCCTTTCCGAGCTGGGAGCCTGTACCTTTGGGACTCTGGGCTACAGTGAGACCCCTGGTGTGTGTGTGTGTGGCTGTGCCACTGAGGAGAGACTGTAGGATTGGATATGGTGTATTACAGGGATCCAGGCCTGGGCGTGTGTGCCTGAGTGTGCCTGTGTCAGGCTGTGTGTGCTTGGAAGGGGTGTGTGCAGTTGTGTGTGTCGCCTCCTCTCTGGGGTATTTGTATGATTGCGGATGTTCAAAAAGCCAGCTGCCTCTGCTGGGCCTAGTATGTGCTAAAACTGTCACTGTGCCAGGGTCTCCACTGAGGCGAGTGGGACCCCGAGTGTTTTGGCCCTGGAAGCAGAGGTGTCGAGCCCAGGTGTTGACCATTGTGCTGGACCTGTCCCCTGGGGAGGGGGTGGTGCTCCATGCTGGCCCCCTTGGCTACCCACTGCAGGTGCCTCAGGCTCCCGAAGGTGCCTTGTTGGAAGTACAGAAGGGAGGCTGGCAGTGGTGGCCCTGGAGAAGATAAGCCTGGGGCCCAGGAGGCGTCTTTAAGGAGCTGAGGGCCAGGCCAGGAAAGTGGCTCAGCCCACACAGTACCGGCTGGTGGATGCTGACAAATGGGTTAATATTGCAAGGAATCGGTGTGACCTCTCTATGAGAAAGGACACAGAGGACATGGACTGCCTTGAGGGGGTGAGCTCGTTGCCACCAGAAGTGTTTGAGCACCCGTGTCTCAAGCATGCGTTAGATGTACTCGGTGAGCCTGGGGTCTCCTGCCCTGGGCCCTCCGGCTGCATCCACGGCCCTGTGCCCACGACCTGGTTTCTCTGGGCCCAGCCTGGGTCAGCTCCTCAGCATGAGTGCCAGGCCCTGTTCAGCCCCTCCTCCTCCATCTGTCCCCCAGTCACGCATCGCCAAGCGAGGGCGGAAGCTGGTGGACTACGACAGTGCCCGGCACCACTTCGAGTCCCTCCAAACTGCCAAAAAGAAGGATGAAGCCAAAATCGCCAAGGTGAGGGCTGGTGGGCGGGCAGGGGGAGTCTTCTGGGAGGTGCAGCGGGAGCCCAGGAGGAGCCGTCCCTCTGCGCTGCGCTCCCCGCGCCCCTCTGCAGCCTTGGTTCTCACCGCTCCCCTGGCCGCAGCAGTCAGCCCCCTTGTGAGGGCTGTGCAGCCGTGACTAGTCCCAGGCCGCAGAGCTGGGGAGGCGGGGGGTGCTGGCCCCGGGCGGGCGGGGAAGTGGGAGGACGCCTGGTGAGGGCCCACTTCTGGCCCATCCTGTGGTGCCTGCCCTGGCCCCTGGCCCCTCTGGCCGCCCTGAGGCCACTTGGCCACTTTCCAGAATGAGAGCAGACCTGGCTTGGGTTACACTGGGACCAGGCCCGCCCGGCCTGGCGTACTCCGAGTGGAATTCCGTCACGGGATCTGATGTGACCCTGTCTCAGCTGGAACAAGCCAGGGGCTGGGGCTGGGGCTGGGGCTGGGGCTGGGGCTGGGTCTAGGGCTGGCCACACTCTCCACATGCCAGCGGCCGACCGCGCTTGCCCAGCCCTCTGCCCCTGCTAACGATTCTCACGTTTTGCTTTGCAGTTGGAGTTCACCCCCCGTCTCCGCCCGCGCTTGGGGCTCCCCTTCATTCTGTCAGCCTCAGAGGGCTTTTCCCTGCTGTCGGGGGCCGGCCCCTGGGGGGTGGCCAGCCTGTCTGTCTCTGCGTTTGGGATGTTTGGACTTGGTGTTTAATATCTGTGTCTCTGTTTCTCTCTCCCGTCTCCCTCCTGTTTCTCCACTCTCCTTTGCCTTGACCTCCCCTCCCCACCCCCAGCCTGTCTCGCTGCTTGAGAAAGCCGCCCCCCAGTGGTGCCAAGGCAAACTGCAGGCTCATCTCGTAGCTCAAACTAACCTGCTCCGAAATCAGGTGACACTGGCTTCTAACCTTGCACGTGCTGGCGCCTTCTGGTCTCTTGTCCTGTCCTTGGCGCTGGGCGCCTGTCTGCCCAGCTGCCCTGCACTGCCCCTGGGTGGGGGAGGGCTCAGCTCCTTTCCCGGGTTGGGAGGCAGGGCTGTTTCAGATGCGTCTGCTGGGAGACCTGAGGTCAAATGTATGAGGCAGAGAGAGGCTGGGGCACTGGTTGACCTGGGTCTTTGTAGTCCTGAGACTCTGAAATTCTAGCCTCCAGGAACTCAGGAAAGCCTCGGAGACGCTTATCCTCTGTGAGGCTCCTACCAGGAGGGACGTGATATCACTAAGGCTCCTGTCCTGGCGTGCTTGTCCTTCAGCCCTTATAAGAACTGTGAGGCTATCCTGAATTTACTGAGGAGACAAAGTTGCCCACAGAAGCACAATGTCCTGCCCCGGCTCCCAGAGCCGCCTAGTGGCTGAGCTTGGGCTTGCTTGACTCAAGCCCTGGGTCATTCATTATTATCCTAGCTCCCTGGCCTGGGGCTCCATGTGGGTGGTCCTGCCACAGCTGGCCAGACTCATGGGGACCCCTGGGACCTGTGGGCCCCTGGAGGGGACACTGGGAGGGTTTTTCATTCTGGCTGGGATGCTGACACCTGGGGCCTAGAGGGTCGGCTCTTTGTGAGTTTCATGGAGGGCAAAGAGTCCGAAAGGCTTCCAGAGGAGGCTCTTTGTACAAAACTCCTGAATGATCCTGCTACCCTGGCCATCCTTCACTCTTCTCAGCCCCTGCCCTTAGCATGGGCCAGGTCCTGGGTGAGCAGGGTGTGACCAGGGACCGCTGGATACAGTGCCTGGGAGAGACAGCCTTGTGGTTTTCTCGGCAGTGAAACTGACATGACTCTAGCGCCCCTTCATGATCCCAGGGTGGGAGGGAGTGACAGACGCCCGACCCAGGAGGTTGGGTTTCCCTCTGGGCAGCTGCTGCGTTTTCTCTGGACCACCTCCTGATTTCATCATCTTCAACCCACATATGTTGAATGCCAGTGATGTGGAGAGCTCTGGGCTCAGCAGGGCTCATGGCCCAATTTCTTACCTGACCTGCTGCCTGATTTCTTTTAGGCCAAAGCTGTGGGCTGACTTTGGAGGCACTGAACTGTTGACAGCCTCACCCTGAGGTCGGGTGGCCCTGGATCTTCAGGGTCTGGGGAAGGTGGCCTAGCCGTCGATAGGCGCACATCCTCCTCTGCTGCAGGAGGTGGAAGAGGAGCGAGGGCTGGAGTGGGCCTGTCCTGCCTGCAGAGCTCAGGACTTCTGGCTGGAGGGGGAATGGGGTTGCTGACCCACAGCCAGGGTTTCTGCATAATTTTTCTGAAATGGGTTTGGCAGGAGGCCAGGTTAACATTTTTCTTGGGTGGGAGAAGCCCCTGGGAGACTGTGGGGCCTAGGGTGGTCTCTGCAGTTGCTTTTGGGCCCGGGGGATCCTGCTGGAGGCCCCCGCCCCGGGGAGGGCAGGGAGGCCAAGGCTTACAACCTCGTCTTCGGACGTCAGGCTGCAGATGTTTGGCCTTTCAGCCGAGTTGGCTTTCCCACTTGGATCCAATTTTTATTTGAGCGTGACTTCCTTCTGCCCCCACCTGCCACATGCCTGCTGGAAGCTGGGCAGCCTTCAGAGTTCCTGTGGGCAGCTGGCTGGCTATGAGCTGGGCCACTTGGGGCCCTGCTGGCTGACTTACCTTTGGGGAGACAGTGCAGCCTTGTGAGGCTGTGCTCTCTAGGGCTGACCAGCTCCAGGTGTCCCCTGGGCTAGTTCTGAGCTGCTTTCCACACTTGCTCCAGTCTCCCAAAACCTGCCTGCAGGCCCCTGGGGCCCTGCTGCCTGAGGAGCAGTTCGTTCTGGGTCTGCGCTCTGTGCCCAGAAGCATGCAGCAGAGCCACTGGGGCTGCAAATGCTCCCCGCAGTGGACAGCTCTTCCCCCCCGGCCACGTGCTTCTGAAAGAGCTGGAAGAGGAGGAGGACTGTGACCCAAAGGGAATAAAAGACTCCAGCCCTGACTTCCAGGAACTCTAACACGGAGCTGCTCTGTTTTTTGCAGCATTGTTCTGTTGCTGGGACGTGTGAACAGGGCTTGGCGCACAGCAGTGAGCAGCTGTGCCGTCAACACTCTCACTGTCATGATTGTTCATTTGGGGAGCTGGGACCAGGGTGGTGGGGTGGCAGCTGAATGCTCACGGAGAAGTGGTCTCTGCGGGTATAGGAGCTGGGGTGGTCAAGGTGGAGTGGGGGGACACAGGATTTGAGCCAGACTCTGCAGTGGAGTGGGAGGCGTGTATAAGAGTGCGAGGCGCTTGAGGCTGGTCCTGTGGGGTCGCTCATTTTGTGGGTTCTACAAGCCATTGTGAGCAGCGCCCGCTCAGGCACTGGGGTGCTCAGAGGAGTAGGGCAGGGATGGCCTGGCCATGGCTCAGAGGTCACACCAGATCTGGGCTATTCCAGGAGTGGCCTAAGGCATGCGTGTTTAGAGACATTTTTGTTTTCCTATTCTACCTTTAATTGTTAAATTAGATTTTAAAAAGTTAGGCAAGGAGCTCATGCCCACTCTAGCAGGTTCCAACAACCTGAAGGTAATTGTATAGTCAGGAGCGATGGTGGCCCCTCTCTCCTCTAGTTGCACCCCCAAGTCACCACAGCTCAGCCCGGGGGTGGGGCGGGGGAGGTGGGGGCGGGGGGTCGTTGCACAGCAGGGGAGGGGCTGACTTGGGCTGATCTGGTGCCTGAAGCGGGATGGGACAGCTGGGTGGGCTTGCAGAAATCCTGGCTTTGTGAGAGTCTGGCCGTCAGGCCGGTTGGCTGCCTTTGCCAGAAGGCCTGAGAACGTGAGGCTGCTGGGGGGAAGTGTTCTCCTGGGCGGAGCTGCCACGTTCCAGGGCTGTGACTCAGACCCTGAATCCAAGTCACCCCCCTGAGTCACTGTTTCTAGCAGCGCTGTCCAGAAGGAGCTAGCCCCTTCTCTGGAGGGGCCTGTGACTCACCCTAGCCTCCCCTTGGCCCTCCCTCCACCTTCAGAGAGGGGGGTGCCTGCTGCTCCCTATGTCCTTCTGCTCTGTGATGGGGCCTTAGCGCCACCACCTGGTGGGTGCGAGCAGGCCTGGAGGGCACAGGGCCTGCCCTGGGGAAGGCCTTCAGGGAGGGCACAGGCACCTTGCCCAGCAGCCCAGCTCCCTCCTCCCTGGCCCTGCCCTCTGCCTGGGTGGGGACAGGTCACAGAGGAGAGAGGGGTGGGGGGAGGTGAGGGGGGGAAGGAAAGCCTCTCCCAGGGAGGTGAAATGCAGGTTGGTGGCTGAGGCTGAGTGGGAGCCGTCTTGAGAAAGGGGAAAGGAATCCTCAGGAGGGGACAGCAAGGCCCGGAGAGCTGGGCAGCAGGCTGACACTTAGCTGGAGAGGGGTTCCCGGGGGAGCGGGCAGGGCCCCCACCTGACTGGCTCTGGGTCTGCCTCTGTGCCCCTACTGTGCCCCCCAGGCCCCTTGCCTCTTGCCTTCTTGTTGTGCCCTGTTCATCCCTTGCCTCCCCTGTGGCCTACTTGGGCCAGATAGGGGGGGTCTCCCTCTTGCCATGGCTGCTCTGCTCTCCCCTTCTTGGAACAGCCCCCACTGGCCTAGCTGCAAGGGCCTGAGGGGCTGTTTGAGGGGTCTTCCCTGGGCGTCCACATCCAGTTCAGCCTCCATCTTGCCAAGAGTCCTGGTCCCAGAGAGGAAGGTTGGGTGGCACAGGTCTTGGGGGTGGGCCTGGGCTGGCTGGGACAGAGGCTCAGCAGAGGGGGATGACCTGTCCTGCCCCTCAGGCCGAGGAGGAGCTCATCAAAGCCCAGAAGGTGTTTGAGGAGATGAATGTGGATCTGCAGGAGGAGCTGCCATCCCTGTGGAACAGGTGAGGGCCAGAGGTGGCAGGGCTGAGCCTCGGCCTCCCCTCGAGGCTGCGTGGCTGTGTCACGTGTGTCTGTCCTGGGTGCCCCGTGCCCTCAGGGTTTGTGTCTCTGGTGGTAGTGGAGGTGTATCAGCGTGTGTGGCTCTCCTGGGCTGTCCACCCTGACCTGTGTGCTCACTTTGCCCTTTTCCCCCCGCTCCTGCAGCCGTGTAGGTTTCTATGTCAACACGTTTCAGAGCATTGCGGGCCTGGAGGAAAACTTCCACAAGGAGATGAGTAAGGTATGCCCTGGTCACCGTGGGCCTCAGGGCCTCCGCCGTGCTCCCCCCTGACGGGCCAGGCTCAGAGGCATGGAGTGGCAGGCTGAGCTCCCTCTTCCTGCTGGGCTTTGGCACATACTAGTGAACACAGTGCCCCCTCTGGGCTCTGGGAGGAGCCGCCTAGCCCCCACCCTCAAGAAGCAGAGAGTCTGGGCCACTGGGAGGGGCTGGGTGTGCTGGGGAGGCTGGGAGCAGGGGCGGGAGGGGAGGCCCCGGCCTGTGCCCTGCTCCCAGACCTATTCTCCTTGCCTGGACAGAGCCAGCCCCCCTGTGACAGTAAACGTGTTCTCAGGCTACCCTGACCAAGGGGGCTCTGTGTCAGAGAATGACGGTGGTTTCCCAATTTGTAGGCAAATAATAGATTCCTAGAATTTTCTCAATTTTTAATTTTTCTCCCATGTTGCTTAACATATTGAAACAAGTCTGCTTTATCTGTCAGAATCTGTTGTAACAATGGGTCTGATTAGCCTACACTCCTCTGTTGTGTTATTTTCATTTTAATTTAACGGTTATACTGTTAAAGCCGAGTTGGAGAAACCCCGTGTTGGCAGCTCCCTCCCTCTGGGCAGTGGGTGGGTCTGGCTCTGCCTCTAGGGTCCAGAGGGATGAAGTGATGGTGGTGGATTCCAGACCACCCCCACCTGCTTGCCCTCTGCAGCTCAACCAGAACCTCAACGACGTGCTGGTCAGCCTGGAGAAACAGCACGGCAGCAACACTTTCACGGTCAAGGCCCAGCCCAGGTATGTGGCGCCCACTGCCCTGCGGCATGGGCGTGGGGAGGTGTGGTGGGGGCTGGCGCCTGGTGCTCGCTGACTCATGCAAGGTCAGACGAAGCTTGTTCTTGCGTCCCTCTGGGATTCGCCTTTCTGGCTTGCCTCCCTGTGCTCAGGGGACTTGCGGAGGGCACCCCCTACAGCTCCGGGGTGTCCCATGAAGAGGTCAGTCTGCAGATCACCGTCCTGGCTTCCTCATCTGTGGGGCAGGAGCAGTCAGGGCGCCTGCTCAGCTTGGAGGTGGGGGGGTGGGGACTAAATGATTGACGGACGTGGAGCCTTCTGGGAAGTGAGCCATCTTCTTAGAGCAGAGGGGTAGCGCCACTTTTTCCTTCTCCTGCTCCTGGGAGGTCCCAGTCCCTGGAAGGCGGCATTCTGCACACCGCAAAGCTGTCCTCGTTCCTGTTCTGGCTCTGGCCTCGGGGTGGGGTGGGGGCCCTCCCCCTGCCAGGAGATCCCTGTTTCCTGAGGGGAGCCTGTGAGCGAGGAGGGCAAGTGCCTTGTCCCCTGGCTGTGGCTCAGGGGAAACCAGAGCGAGTCCAGATTTCGTTTCCTCTGTGGCCGGGCGTCGCTCAGCGTGGAGCACCGGGGAGCTCGCTTTCCTGTCTATGAGAGGGGGTGATTGTCTGCTTGCTGGGGCAGCTGGGGCACTACCTAGGGCTGCGAAGGTATTCAGTGAATGTTATTGCTCTTCTTCGCCCCTGAAAATAAAACGTGGTCTAGAGAGGGGCCCTGCAGGTGACAGCGCAGGGTTTGGGGAGAGGGTGGCCTAGAGACTAGGACGGGGTCCCAGGTCCCAGGAGGACCGGCCCCCCTGCGCTGCAGTTGCCTGGCCTGGAGGGGACAGAAGGGGTGTCCAGGATGGGTGAGGAGGGCGGTGAGTGGTGGCCATCCTGGGCCTGCACGTGGGCCAGGCTCCTTCCTGCTGGACAGTGGCTGGTCTGAGGGCAGAGGTGGGGATGTGGAGCCTCGTGACCCCCTGAAAGCATAGTGGCCCATTTTGTGGCCCAGTCACCTCCTCTCCCGGGAGCCCCCACTGGCCAGCCACCCACTCCTTCCTGGTCCTCTGAGCCCCTGAGCGCCCTCCTCCAGCTCGCTGGCTCGTGTGCTCTGTTGGCCAGCAGCGCTCCAGGGCACCTGGCAGTGGCGAGGCCAGCAGGCCCTGGGGAGGAGGCGGCCCGCGCTCAGGGTCAGGCCCTCTCGTGGCCTCGGGTGGTGGCAGAGGTTGTGGCCGTTTGCTGTCCTCTGAGCAGAGGGGTTGCTGATGAGGGAAGGGGACAGGCCAGCCCCGAATCTGGCATTTCCCTCAAATGAAGGCCTCCACGTCCCGTCCGTCCCACAGAAAGAAAACTAAACTGTTCTCCCGGCTGCGCAGAAAGAAGAACAGGTACCGGCAGTGAGTGCGGCATTGTGCGGCCCGGCCAGCCCGGCCCGCCGGCCCCTGCATGCGCCTAGCCCTCTCCAAGGGCGCACTAACCCCGCCTTCCCGAGGGCCGGCTACGGCCGGCCGGGCTGCTGTGCCGTGTGCGTGTTGGGGGTAGAGGGCCTCTTGGGGACATGGGGGCGGCCGGACAGCCGAGCGCAGGGCAGCACGTCCTCTGCAGCACCAAGTCTGCCGGGCCGCGCCCCAGGGGCATTAACAGGTGGAGAATGTAGCCAGCAGGGGCCTGGGGAGGCTCAGGGAAAGAGGCTGCAGCACGGGCGGTTTGTAAACTTACGTGTGTGTGCTAGGTTCGTGTGTACAGTCACACGCTGCATAACGACGTGGCAGCCAGTGATGGCCCGCACGTGTGATGAGGCCCCGTAGCATTAGTGCCGCACGGTCTAGGTGTGCAGTGGGCTGTGCCATCTAGGTGTGTGCAAGCGTGCTCTGTGGCGTTCGCACAACGAGATCGCCCACCGACACGTTTCTCTGAACATATTCCTGTTGTTAAGTGACGCAAGGCAAGTACATTCCCAGAAAACATAAATTCAATAAAGACAAGAAGGTACTATGGATATCGCTCACACATCTGTTCCATCGTGTGACCCCACCCCACCCCAGGTGACATGGTCACTGGTTCCCTTCGTTTCCTTCCAGACCTGCCCTGTCCACCACAGTAGCCGCTCACCTCAGGTGACTGTCAAGGTGACTTGAGATGTCGCCAGTGTGCCTGAGGAGCTGAATTTTTAATTTCATTTAATTTAGGTATAAATTTGAGCAGCCGCCTGTGGCTAGCAGCTCGTCTCAGCCAGTGCCTGGCCTAGTGTTTCTTGGTGCAGGTACAAATACAGGTTTTTATTTTCTGCTCCCGTTGTACCCACGGGGCGGGTTATGCACACATTCGCCCTTGTTTTTGGTCCTGAACCCTCTGGCCTGGAGGCCGCAGACTCTCGTCTGGCGACCACCCCCACGGTGGCTGGTGCCCTCCCTCACACCCTGCCGGTGGTCTCCCGGGCGCCTTCCCTGCAGGGCCTGTGGGAGCACTGGTGAGACAGTGAGGCCTGGTCTGGATGGGGGTGGCAGCCCCGGGGCAGGGCTGTGAGGTGGGGGACGCCCCAGCCCAGAGGCCTTTGTGGTCTGGCTGAGCCTTGGGGCCCGCCCTGGGCACAGGGCTGTTGTGTGATGTCTGGGAGGAGACTCTCTGCCTCTAGGAGGTTTGGCTTTCTCCCGCTCTGGAGCTCGGCCTCTGGGTGAGGGGAGGGTGGGGCCCCAAGAGGTCTGTGGGCGCTGGGCTGGCCTCAGGGGGCCGCTCCCCTGGGCACCGCAGACCAGCCCTTTCTCCAGGGCAGGCCCCTGCTGCGACCACCTGTGGTCTCCTGCCTACCTCCTTTCATTTCAACCCATCCTCATGCACACCGACGTGCTGGTCACACATGGATGCACAAGGACCCACACTCATGCATACGTGGACATCCCATTCTCACAGTGAATCTGTGGACACACGTCCACCCGCAGTCTCCCACATTGATCTACATGGACGCAAGCTCATACACATGTGCACACACATTTTCACACCTGGATCGTGGGGCATCTGCGCGTGCACAGTGCGTCACACGCACACCTGTGTATTTACACATTCCGTCTCCTACACTGTGGCCTTCCTCCATCAGGCTCCCTGTCCTGTCTTGCCTCCACAGCGACAATGCCCCTGCCAAAGGGAACAAGAGCCCTTCACCTCCGCCAGATGGCTCCCCTGCCGCCACCCCCGAGATCAGAGTCAACCACGAGCCCGAGCCAGCCAGTGTGGCCACACCCGGGGCCGCCCTCCCTAAGTCCCCGTCACAGGTAGGCACCATGTCCCAGGGGCCTGTCTCCTCGTCCTCTGTCTCTTCCTCCTGCTTTGCTCCCCAGTCCTCTGTCCTCTGCCTGGGTCTGGACCCTGGCCTCACTCATGCCTTGCCCGGCCCAGGCTCATCTTGGTGGCCTTGGCCTCCTTCCGGGGCATCTGTGACTGTGCGTCCTCCTCCCCCAGCGCAGTGCCCTCCCTTCCCTCTCTCCCTGGCCTGCGGGGTACTTTGCTGTCTCCATGTTCCTTCCCTCCTGAGACACAGGCTCTGGGCCCTGAGCTCCCAGCATCTAGAGTCTGCGGAGGTGACTGCCTTTCTCTCCTCCTGGCCGTCTCCCTTGCATGGGGCCCTGCAGGATCTTTAAAGGGGCAGCAAGGGAAAGGGCTCAGTGAGGAGACTGTGAGGTGAACAAGGGGGCGCAGGCTCTGTGCTTCTGGACTGCCCCTCCTGGAGAAGCCAGGCCCCGTGCCCCCAGCTTTCTCCAGGTTTCCACAGCATCCCCAGGAGCTGGAAAGGGAGGGAGGAGGGTGGCCTCTGTTGGCCTGTCAGCCCTGTTAGTCTCTCCCCAGCGTCTGCTGCTGGCAGTGGCTCTGTTGGTTTTAGGCCATCACCCGGCCCACGCTGATTAGGATGATGATATTAAGAGCCGTGATGAGAGCCCACACTTGAATAGCGCTTATCTGGGCTGGCCACTGTGCCCACGCTGTCCGTGTTTTCATTCACTGAATCCTCACAGCCCCCTGAGGCAGGTGCTGCCATCGCTCCAGCTGACAAGTGAGGAAACCCACGCTCGGGGGGTTGCGTGACATGCCTGAGGTCCCCCCACACGGGCAGACGTGTGACCCTCTTCCTAGGTCTCTGCTGGCTCCATGCCAGCCCTGACAGGTGACGGCCTCCACATGTGACAGCAGAGGCTGACGGGGGCCTCCTGCAGGAGGTGAAGAGAGGGGTCTGGGCTCAGGAAAGTAGGGCTGGAGGGCAGGCCGGGCACCCGGGCTGTTTCTCCACCACGTTTCTCTCTCCAGCTTCTCACCTGGGTGGGCAGGAGCCCAGACCCTCCGACAGCGGCCCTGGGTGGCCTGGGCGGCTGCTCCCTGCTTTCTCCCTCTTCTGTACTGCTCTCTTTTTCTTTTCTCTCTTCTTCCCCTCCCGTCCTCTCTCCTCCCCCTTCTTTCTCCCCTCCCCCTCCTTTCTCCTCTCTGCACAGCGTTCCTGGATGCCCTGCCTCACTCTCCCCCAGGGTGGCCGTGGGGTCCTGGCGTCTGTATCTTGGGGAGCAGTGACTCTTCCTGCTCTGTCTTTTTTGGTTGCCTGGGTGGGGCTGTGGCCTGGGTGTGACTAACTGTGGCTTTGTCTCTGTCTGTCTGTCCCCATCCCCGACGCTCTGCTGTGCCTCCCCACACGGCCCCCTCACCCGCTGCCGACCCACAGCTCCGGAAAGGCCCACCAGTCCCTCCGCCTCCCAAACACACCCCGTCCAAGGAGGTCAAGCAGGAGCAGATCCTCAGCCTGTTTGACGACACGTTTGTCCCTGAGATCAGCGTGACCACCCCCTCCCAGGTCAGCCGCGGCCGCCGCGGCCCAGCTCTCTTCCCTCCTCTTGCTCTCTCAGGCGTGCATGGCCTTCCCTCTTCATCCCACGCCCTGGGCCTCTGCCTCAAGAGCCAAGAAGCTGGCTGGAGAGATTGACCCTGAGCCTCCCTCTCGCTCATCCATCCATCCCTTCCTCCATCATTCCTCATCCATCTCTGTGCATGTACTGTGGCCAGACGCAGGCACACAGGTGAACCGTTCTAGTGGAGACAGACAGCTCCGCAATGGCCTCGCGGTTCCATTGATGTTCTGGTCGAAAGGGGCAGTGAACACGGAGGACCTGGGCCAGTCAGGGAAGGCTTCCTGGAGCAGGCGGCTACGAGCAGACACAGTGCTTTAGCCAGAGACAGCAGCTTGTACGTAGCCCAGGAGGGGTGAGAGAAGGGCTTAGGGACTTCTGGGAGTTCTGTGTGCTGGGAGGGTGCCGCTGTGGGAGGCAGTGAGAGCAGGCAGCAGGGGCAGCTGGGAAGGTCCTGGAAGGTCTGGCCAAGGCACGTAGACTTTAGTTCCCAGAGCTGCTGGCAGCCCTTGGATGTGGGGTGGTGGCTGGGCTGCAGAGCGGAGCTGCTGCTTGTAAATGCCCTAAGAAGGCATGTAATGCCTGTTACAGATGGACAGAAGGAGGGCCGAGCAGGGAAGGTGACCATGGGAGCACTGGAGTGGGCTGCACACTGTCTGCTCAGCTTGCAGGGTCCACAGTGTGCTAGACATTCGGAGCCTGGTGTCCAGGCCTCACAGCCAGGGCCCTTTCCATGTGGGGTCTCGCCTCTTGTGACTGGCTGCTCCCAGGCTAATCCCACGTGGGCCCGTGTTGGAGCACTGCCTGGTCTCTGGGCTCTGCCTCCCACAGACTCCTTTGCACAAGCCCTGAGGCCTGGAGGTGAGGGGCCGGGCGAGAGGGGTGAGTGTGGATGGAGAGGTAGCTGGGAACTGAGGACAGTGGTCTCTGCTAAGGGGCCTAGGGGTGAGGGGCTTCAAGCCCCCAGGGAGGACTTCAGGTTAGAACTAGGAACTTTGAATACAGGCGCTAGGTGGGCAGAGCGGGGAAGCCCTGGCCCAGGGCTGGAGGTGCAGGAGCCCCTCTCTGTAGAAGGTGGCCGAGGCTGGCCGAGGTGCTCCTGGAGCCGGGGTGGGGGGAGCGGGGAGAGGGACCTCCAGGGCAGCTTGCTACTGGGATGCTTGCTGGCTGGTGAGGTTGCACACGAGGGAGATGGGGTGAGCAAGAGTGAGTGAACGCTGAGCAGGGAACGGTGTCAGCCACTTACCTACACGACCTGGTTGGGTTTTCAGCCGTCCTCTCAGAGGCGGTTGTCCCCAGTTAACGGGGGAGGAACCTGTGGGCCTGACCTCAGCCAGACCGCGCGCACTGGGTGTGCCCCTCTATGCTCACTGCATGCTTCCCCTGCTGCCTCCTCCACTTGCTCAGGGAACTGGGTCTCTGCCTGGCGAGGGCGGGAGTGTGCCCTGTGGGTGCTGCTGCCTGGGGCCGGGGTGGGCTGGTCCCCTGCCATGATGCTGTGCTAACACCACTGCTCTGCTGGGTCGTGGTGAGTAGCCTGTGTCCTGTGCCGAAGGACAGTCCCTGTCCTGCAGGGTGGGGAGGCTGGCCTGGGAGGAGGGGCAGGGATGATACAGCCTGTCTTTTGGCCTGGTGACCCTGTCCGCTTGGAGCATGACGGGTGGCTGTCTGGACTTGGCTGACTTCTGAGAAGGGGCGAGTGGTGGGGCTACCTGGAGGAGAGAAGTGCTGCCCACCAGCTGGGGGGAGGGCACCTGGAGGCCGTGCACTCGTGGTGTCCTGAGCACTCAGTGATTTTGAGACGGCATGGCTGTGGGGACTGAGCAGTGACCACCCTCCCCCAGGCTCATGGGACAGGGCTCAAAGTAAAGGAAAGTCAGAGCTGGGGGTGAGCCTGGGGCAGGGGCTCAGGGCCTGGGGTCCCCTGTCTGGAAAGTGAGTGCACTTGGCCGGCATGGAGGCCTTGCCTCGAGCTGCGGGATGGCTGGCACCAAGCCTTCTCAGGGCGAAGGTCTGGTCTCTCCCTGTAGGCTGCAGCTCAGCTATGAAGGCCTCTCTGGGGAGCTCCTCCCCACGCTCTCAGCTCTCGGGTCCTTCTTGATGGAGGCTCCGGTGGAGGCAGGCTGGAGGGTGCTTGCTGTCAGTGCTGGGTGCCCGGAAGCTGGGCTCGCCTGGGCTTGTGGGGTTGTGCCTGCCAGCGCTGCAGGAGGGTGGGGGAGGAGGCCCCGGGGCCGAGCCAGCTCTGTCCTCTAGGACCTGGGCAAAGTCCTCCATGGCCTCCAAAGGGAAAGCTGCGTCCAACATGAAGGCTGCAGCAGTTGAGCAAGGCCCTCCTCCTGTGAGGGCAGCATGTCCCCTGTGGACCCAGCCTGGCAGCCTTGTGAGCGGCTCTGAGAAAGACCCTTTTTTCCCACAATTGTCTGGCACGGCTTACAGTGGGGCTGGTTTCTCACAACGTGAACAGGGCCCCCTCCCAGCCTCCTGGGGCCATGCCTGCTGCGTGCACATTCCTGGCCTGCACTCAGACCCCCTGAGTGGGAGTCTCTGCTGGTGGGGGCAGGATCTGCAGTTTGAACATGGGTCCCCCAGGTGCTGGGGACCCCCATGTTTAAGATTGGGCCCCTAGGCAACGTGTGCTGCCTCAGCCCTGGCCTCGCTCCCTGGAGCTGACTGGTGGGTAGCTGTCACCACAGGGTGACCTGTTCGTATGGGGCAGTGAGGGGAGGCCTGTGCCTGTCCTAGAGGCCCTCCAGGTCGGGGGGACCACAGGTTGTCTTGTCCAGCCGGCTGTAGCTGTGCTACATCTCGGGGAGGGACGAGGTGGGGCAGCTGTGGGCCCAGGGAGCCGAGAGGAAGCGCAGGCACAGGGCAGCCTGAGTCTGCCTGCAGAACGAGACGGGGGCATTGGGGGCTTGGCTCTGGTCGGGCGGCAGTTGTGGCCGACGTCTGAGGTGGGCTCCAGGCCTCGTCCTGTGTGGTGCAGGCTTGTGCCAGGGTGTGTGGCGTGGGCAGCACCCCTTCGTGTGAGGGCTGGACGTGTCCCTGAGTGCAAGTGCCCGCTGTGTGTGCCTGTGTCGACGGTCCCTACCTGTCACTAACTGCCTTCCTCCTCTGCTGCTGCCGCCAAGTTTGAGGCCCCGGGCCCCTTCTCGGAGCAGGCCAGTCTGCTGGACCTGGACTTTGACCCCCTCCCGCCTGTGGCGAGTCCCGTGAAGGCGCCCACGCCCTCTGGTCAGGTTGGTCTGAGCCCACCAGCCCTGGGCTTGTGTCTGCCCGCTGGCCACGCGGGCCTCTGTAGGTCTAGGCCTTTGGGAGTCCTGGGGTCACCAGGCTGTCCTCCCACTCATACCCTGGCCCATGGCTCCTCCAGTCCTGCCTGACCATGGGAAGGCGAGAGAGCCGACCCAGGCCAGTGAAAGGACCCTGAGGCGGGGCCAGCTGAACACTTGCCTGGCAGCTGGCGGTCTGTCTCAGCGCCTGCCCCTCTCCTGGCAGCACCCCGTGCTTGGGTGCTCCTCTGCCTGGGGTCTCAGCCCCCTGAGACGTGTCCAGGACTTGGCTCTCGCAGACCTCAGAGCCCAGCTCCGTGTCTGCCGGGCTCCAGGGCCCTGGGGCGGGCGTGGGGTGGTGACCCTGGGGAATGCTTGCCCACTGCCGTCTCTAACCTCTGTGCTAACTCTGTCCTTCTCCCCTCTGCTATGCTCAGCCAATTCCCTGGGACCTCTGGGAGGTAAGCCGTGTGTGCTCTGTGGCCACCCCCAGGGGGGGAGCTGCTCTCCTGTGTGTGCTGGGCCCGCCACGCCTCGTCCTGCACCTTGACGGTTCACAGGTGCACGCACACACATGCTCCGGCCCGTGCTCACACGCACAGGGAGCTGGCGCAGCTGCCTCGTCTCCAGCTGATCTGCTGCTTCGCGCCCCCGTGGAGACACAGAGCCCTCAGCCAGGCTCCATGGAAAGGGGCTCCTTGGTTTAGCCTGAGAAGAGGGTCCTCCATGGGTGGGCCAGTTGTCAGGGCCTGTGAGTGGCCCTAGACAGTGACCAGCTGCCATCCAGGCTGGAGAGGGTGCCTCCTGCTGGGCCGAGGCCTGTGGGTTAGGAGGGCCGCGGAGGGGAGGGGCCTTGCCCTGGAGGAGCCTTCTGTCATCAGGGGCCCCGCAGGGCAGTGGCATCTGGAGCTGGTGGGACAGAGGAGGGATGGAGGGATGACGTGACAGGCAGGAGAGGTAGGGTGAGGTCAGGGGCCCTTCTGTGAGCAGGGCCTGCCCGGCACGTGTTGGCGTCACCTGGTGGCTTGACAGAGAGGCTCAGGGAGGGCATGGGACTTGCCCAATGACTGGTGACACAGCTCCTGCAGGAGTGGGGGCACTGGTGTGCAGGTGTCAGCAGCCCAAAATCCTGGGAGCTCGGAGGAAAAAGCTCCACAATAGAGTTTCTCTCTGGAGGAGGCCAGAGAAAGCCTGGGGTGAGCAAGCAGAGCCATTTGCCGAATGGACGTCGCTGTGCTGAGCTGCGGGTGGCACATTTGCGCCTGTCCATCCCCTTGGCAGTGGTAGGAGTGAGGAGATGGGAGTGGGCGTCTCTTCAGGGGTCTGCGTCTGCCCCTCCTGGGCTCGGCCAGGCTGTGTGCCACAGGCACCCCTCACTCCCCTTGGTCAACGCTGGGTGGCTCATGACAGTCTTCTCTTGTCTCGTGCCCCTGTCAACACCTTCTCCCCGCCTCCGCCCCCGCCCTGCTCTCCCCGGCCCATCACTAGCCCACAGAGAGTCCAGCGGGCGGCCTGCCTTCCAGGGAGCCCAGTGCTGCCGAGGGCACCTTTGCTGTGGCCTGGCCCAGCCAGACGGCCGAGCTGGGGCCTGCCCAAGTAAGTGCCCACCTGCCTGCCCCTCATTTGTCCCTGGTTTCTGAGGGTGTAGCATGAAGGGGGAGCCCAGAGGACGGGGCACAGGATGGACAAGGCCACTATGGGCGTGGGGGTGAGGCCAGGTCCGTGAGCCAGGAGGGCCTAGGATGGGGCTTGTCGCTCATGCTAGGGGTGGCTGGGGTCAGATCAGCCCCTTTCCCACCTGCCAGCCCCACCCCAGCCCCTGCTGTGGGAGGGAAGAGCGTTTAGAGCACCTACTTTCCAGAATTTTCTCCTTTAATCTTCACCCTAACAGACACATTTCCCCCTTTTACAGATGAGGAAATGGGGGCTAGGAAGGCTGAGTGCCTGCTCCCGGAGCTCGGAGGTGGCCGAGTTTTGGTGCTGGCTGAGGTCAGCCTGACTGAGGCCGGCAGCGTCCACTCTGCCTTGCCTGTGCCCCACCATCGTGCCTGGTGCTGTGCTGCTCCCTCCTTGGGGAGCAGGCGTCCAGGGCTGGGCAAAGGCTGCTCTGGCCTGTCCTGAGTTGTGTTCTGGCTGGGACGGGCACGTGCTGACTCAGCAGACCCCTGCCAACCTGTGAGGGGCGGGCCCGGCTGGTCGGGTGGGAGGAAGCTGAGGCTTGGCCAGGTCTTGGGCATAGAGGGCACGGCCTGTGAGCGAGGGTCGGGAGGCACCCAGGGGCCTGTGTTGGGCTTCTCAGCAGCAGGTCACTCTGCAATCTCGTGCCTGCCAGCACCCTCTGCAGCTGCGTCCCCAGCCCGGGACCTGCCTTTCCTCCAGGGGCTCCCTGACCTGTGTGGAGGCACTGGCCAGCTCTTGCTACTCAGGGTGCCGCCCTCCGTGGCCCCTTCCTCTGTCCCGGTCGTGGCGCGCGTCTTGTGTCTGACCCATGCTGGCATTTATGTTGCAGCCATCGGAGGCCTCGGAGGTGGCGGGTGGGACTCAACCTGCGGCTGGAGCCCAGGAGCCCCGGGAGACGGCAGCAAGTGAAGCAGCCTCCGTAAGACGACAGGGACCGAGGCCCTGTCTTTTCCTCCCTGCTGTCTGTCCGTCCCTCTGTCCTCCCGCCCGCGGCTCCCAGCCCTGTGTCTCACCTGCACTCCTTGCTCTGTGCTGGTCCAGGTCGTGGTTCCTGTCGAGGAACCAGCACAGACACCCCTTTCCCTGCCCCCGGGGCCCTGCCACCCCCTGGGCCCACTGCCCCACGCTGACCTGTGCTTCCTCCCCAGAGCTCTCTGCCTGCCGTCGTGGTGGAGACCTTCTCTGCAGCTGTGAACGGTACCGTGGAGGGCGGCAGCGTGGCTGGGCGTGTGGACCTGCCCCCGGGGTTCATGTTCAAGGTGAGCCCAGGCCAGCAGACCCCACAGCTGCTGTCTGCCACCGTCCCCTGGTGCCTCAGATGGGGACCCTGAACCCCAGAGGCCATGTCTTGGCCCCAAGTTGGCCTGCCCCTACTACCCCTGCTACCCAGTTGGCCAGGTGGCATCTGAGCCCTAGTCCTGCTGCTGTCACAGGCTCCTGGTCACCATGTCGGTGCATCACCCCAGAGCCACAAGGCCCGCAGGTGGGACCCGGGGCCTTTGAGGGAAGGGTGTCAAGCTCTCCCCAACCTCTGCAGGTGCAGGCCCAGCATGACTACACGGCCACTGACACAGACGAGCTGCAGCTCAAGGCTGGTGATGTGGTGCTGGTGATCCCCTTCCAGAACCCCGAGGAGCAGGTGAGGCCCTGGTTTGGGGCTGGGCCCGCTGTGGTGGTGAGTGGCCAGCAGGGGGCAGCAGAGCCCCACGGCAGGGACCAGGGCCTGCCTGCCCCTTCCCTCCTCCCTCCCTCCCTCCCTCCGTGCTCCTCTTTCTCTTGCCTGGCCCCTCCCATCTCTCTCCTGCCCCTTTGGCCTGTCTCCCCTGCCACATTTCGCCTTCTGTTGGGCTCTCCTGCCTGACTCCCTCTCAGTCTCTCATTTTCTTTCTTCCTAGAACTCTGTCTGCTCTGCTTCCCTCTCCCTCCTTTCCTCCAGCGTTGTCTGCTTTCTTTCATCATTTCTCCCCTTCTCCTTTCCCTGCCGCCCCCAGCCTCCCTCCCAGGACAGGATCCCTGGCTGCCCCTCATGAACCCTCCGCCAAGGGGCCTGCTCCGCAGCTCACGTTGAGCTCACACTGGCCCTGCAAGCCTCGCCCTCCAGGCTGACCCTGCCCCTGTGCACACAGGACCCACAGGGGCAGTGTGTGGCCTCTGGCAGGATCCTGAACGCCCCTAGCCGTGTTTCCAGCTGTTACTCACCCCAGATGCCTTCCAGACCCTTTTCTTCCTGCTGTAGCTTCTCCTCGTTGGTTAATGTCCTCAGAGGGCCTCCCGCTGGGTCTGGGGCTGGTGCCGAGCAAGGCAGAAGGGCCCTCCTGGGTTTGCACAGCTGCTTTATGCACGTAGCTGCCACCCCTCAGCAGGAGCCTCATGTGGGTGTCGAGTGAGCCTTTGTGGAGTGTCAGTGTGGTCAGGGTGCCCATGCTGATGCCCAGGTGACACCCACAGTCCCTGGGGTCCTGGCTGGGCTCCTTCTGCTTTCAGAGGGCCCACTTACCCATCAGCACACCCCTGTGGTTTAACTGTTGGCGTGGCTGAGTCTGGGTCTGGGAGGGGGCCAACCTGGGATGGGGGTCTTAGGCTGGGACTTGAGGACCCCAGGTACTTCCTGAGGCCACAGTGGGCTGGGAGGTTTGAGTAACAGGCTTTCCTGGCCCTGCTGCTGAATCGGCCAATTTGCCTAAACCTCTAGGTCCCCACTGATCTTCTCGGTGGGCCAGCCCCGGGCTGGGTGGGATTTTCAGAAGCAGAATCGCAGGGGCTGGCCCCATGGCCGAGTGGCTAAGTTTGGGTGCTCTGCTTTGGCAGCCCAGGGTTTTCCCAGTTTGGATCCTGGGCCCAGATCTAGCACCACTCATCAAGCCATGCTGAGGCAGTGTCCCACATGCCAGAGCCAGAAGGACCCACAACTAGAATATCCAATTATGTACTGGGAGGCTTTGGGGAGAAGAGGAAGAAAAAAAGATTGGCAGCAGATGTTAGTTCAGGGCCAATGTTTAAAAATAAAAAAGGCAGAATCCTGGCCCCTGGCCCACAGTGGGGGTCATCTGGGGTGGGAGGCAGTGGCTCAGATAGGACATCCATAGGGTCTGTGACAAGGCAGGTGATGACACGAGTGAAATAACAAAGACCCAGGGGGTCCCAGGCATGGCCCAGCTGTAGGGGCAGCGATGGCCTCAGCCATGGCAGGGTGTAGGGTCACTGCAGGCCTGGGGGTCAGGGTCTGGCCGGAGAGGTTGTGATGGCTGGGGTAGGTGACTCCTGTGGGGGGTCAGTATGGAGCAAAGGCCAAGTTCAGGTTGGAGGGCAGGGTGGGGCAGCTTCAGGCCACTCTAGAAGCCTTTCACTGGTCAGTGCTCAGCAGAATGTCCTGGAATAGTGTGTCGAAGACTAGAAGGACAGCTGATGTGCTCCTCGGGCACGTGTCCTCTGTAGGCACCGGATGGTGGGAGGCTCCTTGGCCTGGGACTGAGGGAGCTGCTGAGACACATGAGCCCAGTGCAGCAGTCAGACTGCCTTCCCAGAGGGGCGAGATTTCCCCAGTGACAGCCGTAGTTGCCCGCTGAGGGGCGGCATGGTTCCTGGAGTTGGTCGTTTGGGTCCCGTGGGAGTGGCAGGGAGGGCTGCCTGGAGGAGGCGTGCTTCGAGGCGTGCTTCAAGGCGGGCTGACAGGTTAGAGGGAATGAACCGGCAGATGGAGAAGACGTCCTCCCAGCGTGTCCCAAGCGAGATGCACACCTGTAGAGTCCACGTGCCTCTTCCCCCATCCCTGTGCGACCTGGATGACCTTCCCCGCAGGATGAAGGCTGGCTCATGGGCGTGAAGGAGAGCGACTGGAACCAGCACAAGGAGCTGGAGCAGTGCCGGGGCGTCTTCCCCGAGAACTTCACCGAGCGAGTCCAGTGAGGGCGGCGGCCGCTGCAGCCCTCTGGGCGTGTGAAGAACACTTTTCCCGAAAAATGTGTGTTTTTTTCCGTTTTTGTTTTTAAACTTTTGAAAAGCAAAGGGAAATCCAGAGGAGAGACCTAAGCCAAGAGGTGTGCTCCCGAGGGTTAGGTTGTTTTCCAAAGAGCCTGGTTTCGGCAAGTCCGGTGGCGTCACCAGTGTTCCTGAAGCTGCTGTGTCCCCTAGTTGAGTTCCCGGCGCCCGCCCCGCCCGCCGGGCTCGCCGCGCATGCGCGCCGCCGGGGGCTCCGCGTGCTGCCTGGCGAGGGTCCTCTTTTCCCCCCGGCAGCTGCTGCGGGTGGGGTCCCGTCTCTCCAGAGACCTCGGGGCTCAGACACCCCGCTCCGCAGCCCGTCTGTGTGCCGTTTGAAATAAATCTTAGTGTTCAAACCAAAATGAAACAAAAGCTGTCAACGCTCAGAAAACGTGTGCATTTATTTTTTCTCTCTCCGTTTCTGTGTCCGGTGCGATGGAACTGTGATTATCTGTGGCTTTTCTTCCGAGCCAGTCCTCCCCCAGGTCCTCGCCCCAGGCAGGTGCTGCTGGGCAAGAGGCTCGATTCTTGGCAGTCCCTCTGCCAGCTGCATGACCACCACCTCCTCTTAGGTTCGCCTGGGTCCAGACCTGACCACTGGCTTCAGGCCCTGTCCTCTGGTGTTTCTACTGGTGGTTGGTTAGGATGCAGGTAATGGGGCCGGATGATGGAAAGGGAAGACCGGCTTGAACAGCCAGCTCTGTGTCCACTGGGTGCCACCCTAAGTGACATAATTTAATACATAGGAGGGCGTGGGGGTCAGGTGCTAGGACGCCACTCCACAGAGGAAGACACTGAGGCCCAAGGAGGTTTGGTGGCTTGCTGGTGAGTGTGGGACTGGTTTCTGAACCTGGGCGGTTGGCCCCAGGCTCCTAGGGGAGCCCTGAGCCTGCTGGGCCATGAAGGGCAAGCTCTGCCCACCCAGCTTCTCCTCCTTCTCGCTGCCTGTGTCCTTTCCAAGGTCAAGGCCCCCACGGTGCGCAGCCCCGGTTCTTCAGCTCCTCAGCGACGTGGGCTGCTCTGAGCAGCATGTGGCACACGTAGCAGTGGCCTGGGGCTCTCCCAGAAGCCACTGGAGTTGTGCTCATGGGCCTGGGGACCAGCTGGAATTCCACGTGGAAGGGATTTCTCGACATAAATCAGGTGAAGGGGATGCATGTCAGAAGCATAGCTTTATTTTGGGGTAAAACCCTTGGACTTTGTTTCAGGTGGCAAGATCGTCACTGCTGTGGCCCTCCCCTCTCCTGTGGCTGACAGTATTGGCTGTGTCGACCATAATTTCTATGAGCAAAGTGGGGCATGGGAGCTCATTTCTGGTTACTCCTGCTTTGAAGGCTTTAGCTTTTCATTCCTTCCTTCCACACTGACAGGTTAATTCTCTTGTCCAAGGACGTCAGCTAATTAATTGCTGGTGGAGCCAGGCTTGAAGCCCAGACCTGGCTAGCTCCACTTTGCTTCTGAACCCAGTACATAGTTGTATCCTCTACTTAGAGGTACTTCTGCTTGTGCTATGTGGGACGCCGCCTCAGCATGGCCTGATGAGCGGTGCCATGTCTGCGCCTAGGATCCGAACTGGCGAAACCCTGGGCTGGATATGTGGGGGATGCAGCCATGGTGCCAACAGCAGTGTCTTCACTTTTATTTCAGAAAGAAAAATTTAGACACATTCTGCAGGAGAAAGCATTTGCCTTAGGGTCATCACAATATGAGATTCAAAGGTGTATCAGATGGTGGCTTTGAGCTTTACCCCCTCATCCTCAAGGGGGTCCTTCCCCTTGCGGCTGGGTGATTTGTCAGGACAAGCCCTGCTCTGTCTCATAGTGTTGGGGCCTGCAGGGAGCTCCTTGTAGCAGGTGGGAGGGAACTGGCCCTGCAGAGACAGCTTCTGGGGTAGGGATGCGGGTGCAGCCCCTGCCCAGGTGGGTTAGCAGCTGGCCTGAAGCCTGAGCTGGGCTGACCTCTGGATTGGCCCCACACTTACAAGGCCTAGAGCTGGAGGTGGGGCCAGCCTGGGTGAGGGAGGGTGGACACCTAACCAAAAATCGGAGTATGGCTTCCAAGGTTAAGGGGGGATGGATTCTAGGAGCTCAGACCAGTGCACTCCAGAATGTGCACTCCACCATGGCTTCCAGAAAGAGCCATGAGACCAGGGAACATGACTGGATGGAGACTACAAGTAGGGGTGTGTGTGTGTTGTGAGTGTGTCGTGAGAGTGAGTGTGTGACACTTGGGAGACCCTTACTTTCCTCACTCCATCCAGAGGGTCCACCTCAGGTGGGTCAGTGCGTTACGGGGGAAGGAGACCCGTGTGGATTGCTGCTCCGTGTTCCAGGAGGAGCATTCATCCGATGCTCTGACCCGCCCCGCGCCTCCATGCCCAGAACCCGCCCCAGCGCTGGAGGCGGTGTAGCAGTGTGAGCTTCCTTAGCCAGCTGGAGGCTCGTGTGGCTGGGGATGCACCTGCATCTCTGTGGATCCAGTGTCCTGAACATTCATTCGCTTGCTCATTCATTCCTTCCCTCACTCACCATTTCCCACATAGGCACTGAGATTACAGAGAAGCTTAGAATGTGGTTCCTGGGGCCGCCCCGTGGCCGAGTGGTTAAGAACGCACACTCTGCTTCTGCGGCCCAGGGTTTCGCCGGTTCGGATCCTGGGCGCGGACATGGCACCGCTCATCAGGCCATGCTGAGGCGGCGTCCCACATAGCACAAGCAGAAGTACCTATAAGTAGAGTATACAACTATGTGCTGGGGGACTTTGGGGGGAAGAAGGGAAAAAAAAGTGGTTCCTGCCCCTGATGTGCTCACAGTTTGGGGGAAAGCAGACAAGAACTGTCAGGAGCCCAGCAGGGGCTGTCATGGTGTTGTGTTCAAGGTTCTGGAGACGAACAGGAGCTTCCACCCAGGTCTCTATGGGAGGAGGAGTCTCCGTGGAGCCTTCGGAGTTCACCGGGTCCCCAGGAGCTGGTGCAGGGGACGCCTGTGTCAGGCAGAGAGATGCAAGGGGAGCAGTGGGCAGGTCTGGGCGCGAGGCCGGCTGAGTTGGAGAGGCCTGTGGGATTCAAGCTCTCGCTGGGGAGCCTGGGGCTTGGGAGAGAGAGGTAGGGGCTGAGGGGCATCGCGGTGGAGACTGGGACCAGGGGACATGAGGGCACCTGCGGAGAGCTTGTGGCTGAGGATGGAGGAGGGGCCAGGGAGGCGGGGGTGGGGTGGCCTGACCACCAACAGCAAGAGGAGGAAGAAGGGGTTTTGCAGGCGTGACTGCTGAGGAGCTGCAAAACGCCTTCGTTTGAGAAGATCCCCCTTCTTCAGAAGCTGCCTTCGGTCAGTGAGGCAGAGAGAAGGGGAGGGATGGTCCAGACAGCCTTGCCTGGCCTGCTCTTGGGTCCCTGGGCTCCCCAGGAGGGGCCACTGTCGGCCCGTGGGAGGACGCGGGCAGGCTGCTGCCAGGGACAGTCCAGGCCTGGCTCTGGTTGTGCGGAAGGGCCAGTCACTGAGGGAAGGCCCTTGTCGGTCTAACTAAATGGATGATTAACAATGAGCAAGGAGGCCACCTTCCTGGCAGCTCTGATCACAGATGAGGGTCCTGAGTGCTGGTGGGAGAAGGCACAAGGGGCGCATCTCCATGCCAGCAGCTATGTCAACCACAGTGGCAAAGATGGACGGCGAGCCTTGCTAAAGGAAGGGCTTGGAACACAGCGTGAGCAGAGGTCCTGCCGCTCTGTCTGTCGACCTCGTGTGTTTAGTCCTGCCCTGTGTGCACTGCCAGGGGACCAGGAGGGAGGCACAGCCGTCCCCCGAGGAGCGCATCAGCTCACGGGGGCCAAGGTTCACCCACAGAAACCGTCCCAGAGCTGAGGCAATGGGATTTCTCTCTTCTGGAAGCCTGACACCATGCCCCGTTCTTGTTTTGGTAGGTCTAGAGGACGTGCAGTTTCTAGAGCAGACTCGTGGAATGGACTCGGAAACTTCCGGAAGGTCATCTTTCATTATGAGCTGGTGATCCTGAGTCTATGGCTTCAGGTGACCGTCCTCACCCAAGCTTCAGGTGCCCCTGAAGCTAACTTCATCTAACTGCCCAGCTTCCCCAGATGCCCATGGGCACCTCAAACTTTATGTGCCTCCAAACTGGCTTGTCAAACCGGGGGCGCCCCCTAGATGCTGCTAAGTGCCCAGCCAATACTCATCTGCTCCTCCTCCCTAACTGAATTCTGATTTTGTTCTGGGTACCAATGAACTCCACTGAAGTCGCTCAGCCTTCCTTGCAGCTATGGGTGCTGCATCCCTTCCCAAATGAAAAGTCAAAGCCTTCTTAAGAGAAAGGCCCTTGCCTTCTTCCCTGCCTTGGAATGAGGGCTGGAGGTGCAGCAGCCATCTTGGGACCCCGAGGCCACATGCTTAAGGACAAAGAGCCACTCATTGAGGATGGTGCAGGGGAAAGGTGGAGGGATGGCATTACAGAGCCACGTTCATTTCAACCTGACTGCTGTCTCCTGATCTTTTTTGTGTGTGTGAAATCACCCCATCACATTTGTGGGGGTTTCTGTTACTTGAAGCGTTCCTGAGTGCTTCATGCTCCTCTGTCTGTCACCTAGTCCTCTGGCCTCTTAAAGAGTTCTAAATTGTTTCTTCCCATCCCCCTCCACGTTCAGGCCTTGTCATCTCCTCCTGCAGGAATGGCGCTAGTGTCCTGCTGGGTCTCACTGCCTCTGTGGCGTCTCCCTCTGTCCATCCCTGGAGGGCACCATGGCTGCCAGGACCAGTTTTCAGAAACTCATTTCTGACCACATCCTTCCCATCTTTAAACCCTCCAGTAGGCTCCATTTCCCACACAAGACCAAGTCCCTTACCCAGACACCGACCATCTCTCTGCCCCGTCTTCCTCCGCTCCCTGCCTTGGATTTACTGTCTCAGTAGCACGGCTGAGGGTGTGGCCTCTGCCCGCCGTCCCACCTTCTCTGCCACGCTGAGGCTGAGTGCCCCTCACAGATGCGCCTTTCGCTCTCCTGCCGCCTCCTCTGAGCTCACCCTCATCCGTCCATCAGTCTGTCATGGCACTTGTGGCACGGCTCGTAGGGAATGGAGCTGGCCCGCTCCTCTGATCCCCCTGAGTGAGCCCTCCATGTCCCCTGGCTCCTGGTCGAGGCCTAGGCTCCGGTGCTCAGAGAGTGCCATGCTCGATCATGCTCTGCTCGGTCCCTGCCACGTGGCCACTGCTGCTTGTTGCAGAAGCCACAGGGCATTGCTTACTAAAAACTGGAATAAATGAGTCATAATCCCATCACCCCGCCCCGGTAACCTGTTTCTGGTTTTGTCTCTTTTGGACTGTGGTTTTTAAAAACTCAAGGGCAGACTGGCGTTTCTCCTGGCCGCATTTCACCTGGTCAGATCTGACCCAACGGCTGAGCCTGGTCAGCTCTGTAGGCTCCGAGTCTGCCACGGCCGACGGCTGTCTCATTCCATGTCAGCCCGTGTTCTGACATGGTACCCAGGGTGGTGGACAGGTGAAGGGACAGCAGAATACGTCCTGACTCTGCTCAGAGCACTCTGCAGGACCTCCAGCAGCCACCTAGAGGCTGGAACCCAGCCTCCGCACATTTGAGTGAGGAGGCCAATGATGCGATCGGTTGTAATCAAATTGCTGAGCTGCGCAGAGCCGACCGTGGGCAGAGCCCCGAGGTGCCCCCGCGGACTCAGGCTCATGCAGACGGTCTCTGCCCGACTGTTGGTGTGCCAGTTTGATGCCCCCTGTTGTCTGGCAACCTGCCAATCTTTCTTTTGTTCACACGAATGTTTTGAGATCCCGAGGCAGGGGTTACCTTGCAGGATGTGTGTCCATAGTTTTTCCGCCAGCAGTTCATCCGAGTGAAGATTCATCTTTTAGAATCGTGTGTTGTGTGTGTGTCTTTAATCTAACAAGAGGCTAGAGTTGCTCAGCATGTTCCAGAACTTCCCCTCTGGCCAGCATCTGCAGGTGGCGGCAGCGTGGTTTGGATGCCTTCCACGCTGACAGATTATCATCTTCTGTGGGGAATTTGATTTTTGTGTAATAGGAAGAAAACGACTTCTATTTGAAAAAATGCCTACAGTTTGAAGTCGGAACAGAAGCAAGCATTCCTCCGAGTCCAATGGTCATTTGTGGGGAACAAAATACCTCATAATCATGTTTGGTTCTGAAGGCTGCCTCTTCCTCCCTCACGTGGCCTGGAGGGGAGAAGCCAAAGAGAGGGGTTGTTCCGCATGATAAGGGAATTGTGCCTCTGCCTGTGGGGGAGGAGGGTGGTGGCTGTGAGGACCCCCAAAGGGGAAGGGTGGAGAGAAGGAGAAGAGGCTGGAGGGAGACGGGCCTGAGGAGGCAGTGAGCCAGGCCTGGTGGAGGACCGCCGGCGAGGACACCAGGCAGCAAACACCCGAGGAGCCTGGAGGACACCCAGGACTAGTTCCGGGTTCGTTTCTAATTCTGTGCTGGGCTGAAAATCCCACCACCATTAATTCTGACCCTTCAGTGTGTCAGTGTGGCTTTGAGGAAATCAGGGAGAAGGAGCACCGTAGGAGCGGACCCAGGGCAGAGCGGAGAGTGGCTTTAGGGCAGAGGGATTTCCTGGGACAGGAGGACAGAGAGAGCGCAGGGAAAACGCCCTCTCCCCCAGCCTCTGCCGGCAAAGGTCCTGGGAGATGGTGGGGCCGAGCTGAGCTGAGATTTTCAAACTTTGCAGGAAGGGACACTGAGCCATTTCACTCAGGAGCAGAGGAAACGGTGACTTCAGAAGGTTCGAGGACAACGGGCGATGGCTCAGGCACACGTCTGGGGTGTCTTCAGGCCCTGGAAGCAGGCGTTGGGGTGGTTAAGAGCTGGGCTCTGGCTATGCGCGTCCAGCCTTTATGGTGCCACGCTGCTTGGGCCTCACTTTGTTTTCCTGTCAAATGGTGACAACACAAGTCACAGGGTTGTTGGGTGAATTAAGAAGAATTACAGAATATTTTTAAAATGGTAAAATCATACATATGTATATACGTATGTCTCATACAAATAGAAAAGCAACACATTTTATGTAACGAATTAATGAGGAACCAGTAAGATGCTTCATTCAGGCAGTTTAAACGAGAACCGGAGGTTTGGAGTTTCTAGTCGCTCCTGGACGGGATTCACGGCCTGCCTTGAGCAGGACTCACACGCAGTCCCGCCGCCCTGCGCCAGCTACCTCAGTCTGCACAGAACGGCGAGACAGCCCAGCCCGACAGTCAAAGGCAGGCGCCCCACCGAGTCCCACAGTCCCCGGGGTCCACTAGCTGATGGCCGGAATGCCACGGAAGGGACACAGTAATTTTTTTCCCCCATTTAAAGTTTCTCACAATTTTTTAAAACATTCTTCTTGCTCTCCCAGGATCATAATAATCTCCAAAAATTATTCTTTATCACAAAACAAAACGTCTCATTAGGTTTGGCCTGATTATTTACATGGGTGCAGTAAGAATACTCATTAATTTGCAGACCTCCTTGAGTTTGCTTTCAAATCTAGAGAGCTGTGCAGCATTGAGCAACTGCCAGGGCCTGGAATGAGCTTCTGTCTGGATGTTTTCATGAGCGTCAGCCCGGATTTTTAAAAGCCTCTATTATTAGCTAGGAAGTGTCACCACCAGATGACTGGCTGGCTTCCTCTCTTCTCCGAGTCCCGCAGGCTGGGGAATGCTCCTGACCTGCGGAAGCTCCCTTTCCTCCCACCTGTGGGGCTGGGACCGGCCCGCTTTCCCAGGAGGGCCTCGTGGCATTGATTCTCTAGATACAGTGGCTCATCATACCAGATTAACTGAGCATCATCCCCGAGTATCGCATCCCAAATGCACAGTCCAATTACAGCCCAACAAAAAGGAGGGCAGTTTCTCATTGAACCTATAACAATAACTACATTTCCGTGAAAGGTTGAGGGAACTAAGCAAGTTTCTGAATTCTGGGTGGGGGGGGGGGGGTGGTCAATGAGAATCAGATAAAAATGTTTCTTTTTATGCCAGCTGTGAACTGTTTAGCAGCTAAAAACAGTGCCGTTTCCATGCGAAGTTCTTCTACTTGATAAGTAGGTCATGAGACCTGTACAAAACGTTTAGTGCAGCTCTGCTCATACAAACGAGCAATGGTAACAGCGCAAGCGTCCACCGACAGGAAGTGGGTAGTGTGGTCACCCAGTGAACACGCAGAGGGGAAAATGAACGCGCAAGAGCTACACACATCAATGCGGACAAACCTCAGAAACGACGTCCACCATCCTCCCCCCGGACAAGGGCGCTCAGAGGAGAGCCGCCATAGATTCCAATTTTATGAAGATTGAAAGCTTGCAAAACTATGCCATCTATCACTAATGGATGTCTACATATAACAAAGTGTTTAGAAATGCATGGGAATAATACATATAAAATTCAGATTAATAGCTACCTCTGAGGAGGGAGGGACATGGGGATGGGGTACCCAGGGACTTTAGTCATTTCTGAAATGTAATTGTTTCCTTTCAATTTACAAAAGCAAAAACAATTAAACTGTAGGCTAAGAAGGAAGAGAAATGGTTTCCTCACAGATCTATAAACGAAAGAAGGCTAAAGCAACATCAACAATGTTCCAAGAAATAACAACAATAAAATGGCCTCATTCAGTCCTGAGCAATCCATTCTCATTCACTGCCTGCTTTCAAGAAGCTCCTGCTCTGATCTGAGTCCTAGAAATCCTGATCCAGCCGCGGGTGTGGGCGGACGGCCGTCCAGGCGAGCTCAGCTCAGCAGTCTGTCCCCAGGAGGGGAGTCACTGGAGTGTCAGTGTCCTCAGGCTGCCCTTCTATGCGGGACACAGGGGCTGGCCTGTAGCTGAGAGCGGAGCTTCCAAACAGAAGAGTCATCTAAAAGTGACTTGTAGACAACACTGTGGTTCATTTATTGCAGCAACAGTGATACAAAGCTGGAGCGGGCAGGCGTCTCTGTTGGGAAATAACTACACCACAGCTTGGTCAGTGTCTCCCTGAGGGTAAAAGATGCCGTGGATGGTGAGGACGCTGACCGGCCTCAGGCCTTCCCATAAAGCCGGCAGCTTCTGGAGTATTTATATCGAGGACATTTACCAACACAAAATAACCCTGGGCGGCTGAGGGTCTCTTTGGTGTGACACCTCTTCCCAGGCAGCTCTGGGGACCCTTTAAACAAACATCGTTACTCCTAGTGTCCCCCTTGTTTCATAAGGTGGAAGAGCAAACCACTGTGAGCTTCCAGGGCCTCTGGGAAGTTTCAAAGAATGTTCTAGGTGAAGACATCTGAAGGTTTTACTTCATCCTTTCTATATTTAGGATCTGACCTCGGGGGGGGGGGGGGGAGGGGGGGAATCCGGAGATTGGCCACAGCAGATCAGGGCCTTGATCAGGAGCGTGGCCCAGCCAGCGAGAAACAAGTCTTGCTCACCCGTCTAGTAATAACGAAAGGTTGTAAAGCGAACAGCGAGGTGATATGATTTTGAGGAAGCGCATCTCTTTCACGAGTGAGGTTTTGTGTGTGTTTTGTTTTTGAATAATCAAGGACATAAAGTCAACATAAAGCACAGCAATTTTTATGGTAAGACACAGGCTCTGCTGTCCAGGCAGACTGAACCCTGGGTGAGGAACCACCTCTCACGCTGGAGCCCAAGGCTCTAATCAGTAAACTGAGGCGGCAAGTCCATCAACGGGGAGTGAACTGGGCCAAAACGTTAACGTATTTCATGGTTTCCTTTCAGACTCAGGTATTACAAGCCAAGGGAAACGAAGTTCACTTTTCAGTTTTGTCCTTCAGGGTGACCTTTCACCTTTGGGAACAAAACTGCTCTTTACAGCCTCACAAAACCGAAGCACATACACACTTGTATTTCTTTGTTACTGCTGCTTCGTGTATAACATTAACCACCCATATTAATGATAACTTTTACCCAAAGTAACCAACTTCTATGTCACAGAAAAAACTGGGCAGATGGGTGGAAGGTTGAGAATGATCCCACGCAAGCCTGCCGGCCACCCAGCAGACTCACGCGAGGTGGGGGGTTGGAGGGGATGGGGGGTGGGGGCTCAGACATCCACACGCATCCCTCTGCTCCTTCTTAGAGTGGAAACACCAATACGTGTCCTAACGTGACCCAAATATACAGTCTTTCTGTAACATAGAAAAATAGGAAGCAAAAGTATGTAAAGTCATGCTCAGTAATTATGTTTTAGTTTTATATCTTACTTAGAAATTACCTAAGTAAGTAGCCAATGATTATCACTAGTTAGCTCCGTTCAATACCAGTTTAAGGTTTTAAGTTATCTGAAGATCTTGGAAATTTACTTAATCTGATACACCACAAAACATATGATAAGTTTGTGTGAATAATGATTCAATTTAGAGTAACATCAATTTACAGTTTGTAACCTCTAAGAGTAATGTTAGCTTTTTGATCAGTGAACTATTTAGGAAGCTCAGATTAACTATTCTCTTCAGGAGAAATCAAACAAAAAATGTTTCTTTGCATTATGCTTAATGATGATAAAAAACCTACCTGTTTTTTTAAAATCAAAATTATTAAGCTAATTTGATTTACCTTATTTATATGAATTTGAATTTATAAAAAGTTTCTAAGCTAGCAGTTTCTTTATGAAGGATATTTCCCCAAAGCCTAACACATTGAAAGTATTATGAGTTAGGAATATTAGATTTATATAAATGCTTAATTTTTTTCTCTAAACTAATCATAACTGAGCTCCCTTAATTTAAGAGCCATATTAATCTAGCATATTTCACACTCACACACCAAGATGTCAAGGCCTTTCTCAGCCATAAACTCACAGACACATGGACACACAGACGCACAGAGAGATTTTCGCTTCAGGTCCACACTTCAGCCACAGGCCAAAAGAAAACACAAAATTTACTAATCCCAGATCCCACAGAGCTGTTTTTCTTCCCAGGGGGCATTAAATTCTTGAGCTCAAAATAGACAAACGTAAAAAGACTAACAAGCTGGATTTTCTGTTGTCTCTCACCCAAGAGGGACTAGATTTCTATCGTCCCTTCGGTAATAGAGATCACCAAATGGCCAGACCACAAAACCAACTCGCCAACCCCTGTTGCCAAGAATGGAGAATAACTTATCAGTCACGCATGAGCCAGAAATAAAGTCACAAACACAAGTTCGGTAACGATTAGAAAACTAGAAATAGAGACACAGGGCGAGTGAAGTTGGAGTCCCATTGCTAGCTGGGGCTCACTCAGGGAGCGGGAGGCGACGGCCGAGCTCAGCTGGGAAGTGCCCGTCTCCGGCGCTCAGTACGGGCTCTGACCAGCGAATCCCCGGGTGTCCTGGGGGACTTCGGAAGCTGCTTACGGATAATTTTCACTGAAGTAAAGTCATGACTCTCATACAAATATAAAATGAACACACGTCAAAGATTTTATCTAACTACGAATTAACAAGAGAGCCAGTTCAAATAATTGATTACAGAGATTTCTATTCTCCGTTGGATAAAACTCATTTCCATTGCTACGGACAGAAATACCTTCATCACCATTAGCCCTCCACAAGTTAATTCCTGTCTCCACCAGGTTGCTTGCCAGGTCGCCCGACTAAGGACAGCCGAAGGTGTTCCTGACTGAAGGATGCAGGAAGCACGCCTGTCACAGAGGGAAGGCCAGGTAACAGCAACTGCTGGCCAAGCCCAGTGACTCGGGGTCACCAGGTGCTTAACGAGTTTTTCAGGCGGGAAGGAGCTGTGGCTCAGGGCGTTGTCCACGCTTGGCTTAGGCCCTGCCCCTCTGAGTTGACTACTTTCCTCCCAGGAGAGAGACTGAAAGTGCCGGGGAGGGTGGGGCCGAGGAGGGGGTGAGAGGGGAGGGCAACATCACCCAGGACTGGGCTGGCTGGCTTCCTCCAGGGTTGCACAGGGGTCCCTCTATTCCCCTGGCTTTTTTGGAAACTTGCACAGAACATTCACAAATAAAATTTTATCTCGAATGTGTGAGAAGAGTTTGCACAGAATTGCATACTATAAGGCTTAAAAAATGAATATATTATTATTCTATTACAGAAGTGATTTCAAAAGTTTTTAACAGCCAAAACAGCACAGATGGTGACAAGCTCTGGCATTGACCAGTGAGAGTGGACGTGAGCTGCGAACCTACTAGTTTGGCCAGACCAGCTGCTTCCTGGGAATTTCAGCCTGCTCATTAAAGAAAAATCAGAAAACGCCCCAAAGCAACACAGCCTCAGTTAATTCTTTGTGTATGTACTTTGAGGTCTTTCTATTTACCTATATTTTACTATACTTTCAAATATAATAGCACTATCTATTATTTTGTAATTACAATTAAGTATGGAGACCTCAGCTCCATGCGTATCTGGAGCAGCCTTCCGCCGGCTGGTGACTGTCCGTACGCTGTGTGGACCGACTGTCGCTCACCGACCTCTCCTGTCGTTGGGCTCTCACCCTATTTCCAGGTTCTACTGTTACAACCTTCACGTCTATGACTTCTTCTCTGTTTACATCCTTATCGATTTCCTCAGGATACACTTCCCAAAATGGAATTTCTGGGTCAAAGGGCATTCATTTTTAAAAATAAACTTTTAATTTTAGAACACAGGGATTTACAGAAAAGTTGTGAAGATAGTACAGAGCATTGCCATCCACCGCACCCAACTTCCTCTATTATTAACCTCCTACATTAGTGTGATACGTTTGTTACAATTAACAAACCCACACTGAAACAGGATTTTTAACTGAAGCCCATGCTTTATTCAGATCTCCGCTGGATCCCACGGGACGTTAGTCATTGTGTCTCCTCAGGCTCCTCTTGGCGGGCATGGTTTCTCAGACCTCCCTGTTTCTGAGTTTTGAGGGGTCAGCTATTTTGTAGAATGCCCCTCAGTTGGGATTTGTCTGATGTTTTTTCTCATGATTAGACTGGGGTTATGTGTTTTGGGTTGAAGACCACAGAGGTGACATGCCCTTTTCATGACCTCATAGCAGGGGTGCACACTCTCAGTATGACTTGTCACAGTTGATGTTGACCTCCGCGTCACCTGGCTGAGGTTTGTTAGGTTTCTCCACTGTAAAGTTACTCTTTTCCCCTTCTTTTCATGGTCTTCGGAATGAAGTCACTTTGCACAACCCATACCTAAGGGACGGGGAGTTAGGCGCCTCCTCTTTGAGGGAGAAGCGTTACACAAATTATTTGGAATGTACGCGAGATTTGTCTGTTCTCCCCCATTTATGTTATTATTTATTCATTCAGTTGTTCGTCTCTATCAGAAGGGACTCATGGCTATTGATTTCACAGGCTGGGTTATCATCCAATGCTGCGTTATTTGCTGGCTCAAATTGTTGCAACTTTGGTCACTGAGAGCTCTTTCACTTGACTCCTGGGTCCCTTTGACGTAACCCCATCATTGTGAGGAATTTTTGTCTGACACCCCTTCACTGTCTGGCGCTACAAGTACTCCAGTCTTGTCTTGAGTATCTCCTGCCCCAGTCCTAGAAACAGCAACTTCTCCAAGGAGCCCAGGGCACACGTTTTTAAGGGTCTTTGATACATGTTGTCAAATCATCTGCCAGAAAGTTTTTACAATTTATAATCCGGCCAGCAGTGGTACAGATGTGTCTACTTCTCATCACATTCCAATGATGTAAAAAATATTTCAAGATAATATTTCATCACTCTTTTAATTTGATTCCTTTAATAATTAGTGACTTTCTCTAATTTTTGTAAGCTTATTAGCCATTTGTAATATAGTAAATTGCCTTTTCAAGTCTTTAACTCATTTTTTTATTAGAGTGCTCACTTTTAACATTTTGTAAGAACAGCTTATCTAGACCATATATTAACCTTTTGACTATTATATAAATTGCAAATATTTGTCTTAGCTCCTTATCTGACTTTTGGATTTATTTGTTTTTAACTTCAAAACAATAAGAGACATTTAATTGGGAAATTTTAAGCATACACATAAGAGGATAATATAATGAAGAATTCTTATGTACCCATCCCCCAACCAATAATTATCAAGGTTTTGCCATCTCTATTTGAGCTATCCCTTCTCTCATATTATTTTTTTAAAAACTGGAGTCCTTTAAAAAAAAATCAGACAGTATGTATTGCCTATAAATACTACATTATGCATCTCTAGTTAACAAGGGCATTTTAAAAACACTAACACCATGCATTATCACACCGATCAAAATTAAAACACTGTTCCTCAATAAATATCATCTGGTATACAGTTCATGATCAAATTCTTTATTGTTTTGCAGTTTAATCAATTGCTACTTTAAATATTTTATTTAATACATCTAGGAAGCATCACCAAAAGAATAATTTTAATATTGCTTCTAAATTCAATTAGAGTGGTTACATTTTTATGATAGAGTAACATTTGCAGGGCCATTCTTTAATACACGAGTTATCAAATCCCATAGTCCCTTAGCCTGATCAAATTCTTAACAAGGTCTTTTAGAGTTCATTTGTCTGAATCAGGATCCAAACAAGACCCACACATTGCGTTTGGGTATATCTTAAATATCCTTGGTTCTTTTTGCTTTATTCTTTATTCTTATTAAAAATGCCATTGATTTCTTGGAGAAACTAGTTTGTTCTCTGCATCTCTAGGATGTCCTGTATCCTAGATGTGGCTGATTGCTGCCCAGAGGCCTTCTTTAACTTCTTCCTTTGTCTTCTGTATTTCTTAAAAGCTAGTGGTTGGATTCAGAGACTTGATTGGATTCAGGTTTACTTTTAAAGGCAAGAACCCTTTGTAGATGGTGCTGTGCTTTCCATCGTGGCCCAGTGGGGAGGCTCATCGTCTCTCTTCTACTTTGAGTTGTGACAGGATAGGTCAGTAAGCTCAGGTGGGGTCAACCGGATTCTCCTGTTAGAAAGTTCATCGGAATTTCACCTCATGGATTCTTTGGTTCCTCTGCAATATAGTTTGTAAGAGATAGACGGAATGAATGCTTGATTTGTCCCATTATTTATCAACTTGTAAATTTTCAGAGTAATGAGTTGACATCCTAACAAATTCTAATGGTGACCAAAGAGTTTTTAAGAGTGTTTCTATGAACTCATGGACTTTTATATATTTGTCATGTTTCACTTCACTGTTTGGTGCTCAAATGGTCCCATCTTAAGCCAGTGCAAGCCCCTTCAAATTGACTCCTGTGTCTTTTTTTTTTTTTTTTAATGTGGAAAGATTCAAAAGACCTAAATGAATGGAGAGAGAAACCGTGTTCACGGATTGGAAGACCGAGTAGTGTTAAATGTGTCATTTTCTCCAAATACATTTATAGATTTAATGCAATTCTAATTAAAATTACAACAAGCTTCTTGGTAGAACTTATCAAATTCATTCAAAAATTTGTATGGAGATGCAAAGGCCAAACAAATATGCTTAAAAAGAACAAGGGAGGAGGACTTCAGCCACCAGATTCCAAGACCTGTTCTAAAGTCGTAGTAATAAGGCAGCACGTCATGATGCATGATAGACAGATAGACCATGGACCAAAATGTAGGCTGTAGATACAGACCCACACATTAATGGACTTTCGATACGACAACGTGAATCACAAGCTTCTCAATAAATGACAAGTGGAAATCCATGAGGAAAAAATGGAAATGAAATCCCTACCTTGCACAATACACAATCTATTCTAGATGTAGTAAAGATCTAAACATGGGAGGTAAAACTATAAAGATAGTAGAAAATAAAAGAGAATATCTTCATGACCTTGCGATAGTGAAACATTTCTTAAACATTTCTTAAAAAGCCTTGAGCCTAGAGGAGAAAAACAAGAAAAACTCAGCTGCTTTCAAAGTGGTAGGAGGAAAACCTCAGAGTGGGGCATCTGTAAACTCCGGCTCCAGTTGGTGACTGGGCGAGTGGACACACTGGAAGCCAGCTTTTAGAAACGTTTATGTAAATCTGACAGTATACTTTATATCTGTTTAATCTAGTAACTAAAAAATGGGGCTTAGATTGTGAATGTCACTTAAAAATTTTTATTAATAATCCAATTTATTTTAGAACATATTGGTTTGCCACTGACAGAAAAGAAAGACAAAAAAACCCACAAAAAACTGATCCATAACCACAGGTAGTTTGAAAGCACTGAAATAGATAACACGAAAATCAAGAAATAAAAAATTCCACTAATGAAAAAACAACAGAAATGAGTAAAATATTTACAACACATTGATTACCAAGACGACATAAGAATCAATTCAAATAAATCAGGAAAAATGGGCAAAAAGGTTGATATCGACCCTGATATCAGTTTCCCCACATTAAACCCAGCATATATGGGGTTAAAACCCAAACACTCATTTCCTGCTTACTCTCTGGCTTCCTGGCTCCAGAATCCACTATCCTCCATGGAGACAGACACCGTCAAGGACAAGCACCTGGATTATCTCCTCCCTGCAAAGAGGTACAGGCTGGTGAGGAAGCTGCTGACCAGCAGGTTCACGGGCTCCCTCCTCTCTGCAAGTAGTCTCAAGGCCAAAGACAGGCTGGTGAGAAAGCTCGGACCAGCAAGGCCATTTGCTCCCCCTCCCCTACTTAAAACCCCAAATAAAAACCCTTCCTTTTAGCTTTTCCGGGAGTTTGGGATTTCAGCCTTAGCTGCCCTCTCTCCTTGCTCAACGCTGTGCAAAAATAAAATTCCTTTCTTCCACCACACCCAGGTGTCAGAGATTGACTTCCTGCACAAGGGGTGAGCGAACTCATTTCAGGTTCGATATCAAGGTGAACAGACACTTCCCAAGAGAATGTCTAATACCATATCAACACGTGAGAACTATTCAACTTCACTGTCTCCGGGGAGATGAACAGTAAGACTACAGGGATGCCACAGTCAGCAGCCGCTCAGAGGCGGAAAGTCTCACGGCCCCGAACGTCAGCGAGGACGCTGTCCCAGGGCGCCCACCGAAAGCCGCGCCCAGGCGGGGGGAAGCCGCAGGGCTCTTGAGGAAGCTCGCGCACATCCTTGGGCGCAGGGCCACCGGGTCCCAGGCGCCAACCAGGGCGCTCGCGGGGGACCCACGTGATTCGAGAACAAGCAAACGCCCCCCACGGGCCGCGCGGGCGATGGCAGGCTGGGCGCTGCGGAGGACCACCCGCGGGGGAGGCCACCCCGGCTTCGGGCGCCGGGCGGCAGCTCGCAGGGACTGCAGGGCGGCGCAGGGAGACCCCCAGCAAGGCGGAAACGGCCTGGTCGGGGGGTACTTCTGTGCAAAGCCAGCTTCCGCTTAGAACCCAGAGGCCGTCGGGGAGAGGGAGGGCCCCCTAGGCAGTCTTGGGTGGGAAGACCCCTGCGAGGTGACGCAATGACGCAGGGTCTGGCAGGTCCCTGGCGGAGGGGCTGAGCCCAGGCCCGGGCAGGAGGTGGTGGGTTCGGCTGCTGGGAAGATTCCCAAGGGGCTGGAACCGCGGGTGGGGGTGGTGGCGAGGGCTGCAGAAGCCGGGGATCATCGGGGTACGGGTCTGCAGAGGCAGGGGCTTGGGCAGTGTGCCCGGCGCGACCCCAGGCTCCCGGCTCCCGGCCTGGCAGCGCCTCTCCAGAGCGGTTGGCCGGTAGTTCCTGAACCACACCTGCTCTTGGTGCCTCGTGCAGGCTGAGTCTGGCGGCCAAGCACCGCCCACGCCGGCTGGGTACTCACTCCTGCTCCGGAGCCTGCGGATGGTGGGGCCCCTGAGACACGCAGGTTCTTGCGTGCTCACTCTTCTGTTCTCTGCACACGAGGCTCTCCCCACTAGGCTGGGTTTGAAGCCCGCCCTCACGCTGTGCCCACCTTGGCGGGCCCTGTGGGCGCTGGGGTCCTCCCTCTCTGCCCTCACCCTGTAGTCCCCACCCCTCTCCCAGATGAGACTTGCAACCATCCGTTGACCCTTCCATTACTGAACAGCCGCTTCCGGGGGTCCTGTGCTGTCGTATGTCACTTTGACGTGACCTCATCAATCTCGATGGCTCCCTTGCTTTCTGGTACGGGAAGATGACCCAGTCTCTTGTACATTTTGACCCTAGACATGGACTTAGCCAACTTCCCTGGTAAGTGGTCCTCTAAGTGTCTCATTGTTACTGGGTGTCATTGCTCCCAGGCCCTTTCAGTGGATAGAACTAGGAGACTATTGTTTAAGAGAAAAATACAGTAGGAGTTCATACTGCTATTTCCAATTCATTTTTAAGATTACAGGATTTTTACTTAACTTCCTTGATTTTATACTATATCATTTTTATGCTGAAAATTGTGGTGTCTAATGCTGGCATCATAATCATTTAATAAAAATATCAATACTAATAATATAACTACTGAATGCAGTTTACGGTTTCTTTCCTTTTTTATTACCCGTGGAATATCTCCTGCTTGGGATGTAGAGTCAAGATGCTGTGTTTAAAGCCACTTCGAGTCTTGCCACACGCTTTCTACGCAGTTAGCTCATTCATTTCGGTTTACTTTCAAATTTTAAGGGACTGTTTGTTTTTCTTTTGGGACTAAATTTTAAAAGATTATGTAAAATATTTAAAGTCCAAAATAAAAACTATTTAGCAAGTTACATCTGTAGAAGTCTTGCTTCCATAATCTTGTTTGTTTTTTCTCCCAATAGATAACTATTTAAAAGAAGGTTTTTGGTTTATCCTTCCATTGTTTCTTATGATACTATAAGTAAATTATCAAGGTATCTATCTTTCTATCATCGTCTTCATCTATTTTCTCTCTCATTTTCTCACATAAAATGTACCATATTATAAATATTCTGCTTGCTTCTTTTGCTTATTTATTTCTTCTCCATATCAGTATGTAGAGATATTCCTCATTCCTAATTTTAGCTGCTTGGTACTCCGTTGTGTGGCTGAAACATACTTTATTTCATGAGTCTCTTGTACTGGTTTAGACCTTTGTGATGACTTTTCTCTTATGATTTCTACCTTTCAATGCATTTTAACAATTTTTTAAAGTGAAGAATTCAAATAAGTAATAAAAAATCCCCCATGGTTTATCTTAAAAGTTTTGAGTTTTGTTTATCAGAGTTCCTTAAAGGAGGTATTTAAAAAAGTCTGAGAGGCCACAGCTGTGAGCGTGTATGAGGCAGCTGATGTGGCCGTCAGGTGAGAACGCTCACCACGGGCTCGTGCGTGGGACCCTAGTCTGACTCAGGCCCTCCCTCTGCTGCCTCCTGGCTATCAGGTCTCCCGCTGCCCAGCCCTTCAGTGGTGGCTGGATCAGCACAAATACACTGTGGAGCCAGATTAGGGTCTTGCAGAAGGTGCAAAATTTTGTGAAGCAGTTGAATGTGCCTTTGGAGAAATCCTGTGTGCATTAGAACAGAACAGTTTGAGTGTCCAAGCCATGAGGCCGGGATGCTGTGTGACTGTATTGGACAGATGCAGTGTAAGGTGGGCACCTGGTCCCACCACGGTACTGTCAGCACACGCTCGGCAGGAAGAATCACTCCTCCGCCCCAATCAACAGGGTGCTTTCGCTGTGCATTCCGAGAACCGCATTCACTCAAGCTTTAGCTCTAGGGCGGAGTTGATAGGCAAACAGAGGGTAGGGGAACAAGTTAAACGATGCTCTGAGAAACAAGCAGACAAATCCAGAAGCGAGGGCATTCCACAGAACAGCTGGCCAGATCTCTTCCACAGGCCAGGGTCATATATAAAAAGATGACAGCCAGGGTACCTAGAACAAGGGCACGTTCTAGATCAGCCCAGTGCAGTAGGGTCTTCTGCGATGATGGAAATGTTCTATCACAGGTGTGACTGTTACACGCTGGAAGTGTGGCTAGTGAGACTGAGGAGCTGCATTTAGTATTATTTCATTTTTTATCATTTATTTATTTTTGATTAGTTCAGATAGCCACATGTCTACCGTTTTGGACAGTGCAATATATAATTAAAAGATACCCAGACGTCACAGCAGCTGCATGCCATGAGTGGTTCTAGACTGGATCTTTGAACAAACCAACCATAAGACATTTTTTGGGATAATTAGGGGGAAATTTAAATGTGGCCTGGGTATTAGATGATATTAGGAAATTTTTATCGATTTTCTTAAGTGTGATGATAATTTTGTGTCTATGTAAGTAAATGTCATTTTTAAAAAGATTCACATTGAAATGTCACAATATCTGTAAAAGTAAATATAAAAATTGTCAGCAATTGTTAAATCTAGGTAATAGATAATGGAGTTTTGTTGTACCATTCTCTTTATTGTTCTGATGGAAATTTTTCATAATAAAAGGTAAAAAAAAATCCACAGAAGGAGTCATTATACTAATAAGCCAGGTTTTATTTAAGATAAGATGAAATCATATTATTTTTATAATCTTTATTTTTATTTTTCAAAACAAAGCCTAAATACAAGCTTTTCTCCATACTATTTCCTATGAATTTTAGTTTCTGATTCCAGCAGATTCACTGTCCGTGAACTTTTTTTTGGCACTGATATGTTGGGGTGACAACCCGGCTGAAGTAAAGGTTGAAAACCTTTACAAACAAGAATTCTCAAACATTCCCTTTGAAAACGAAAGCGGAAAAATTCCTTTTGAAAGTGAAGCCGGAGCCGAAGGTCTAAATGTGTGCACTTCTGACTCGCTGCCGACTGGCCACGCTGGGCCACGTCCCCCTTGACTCACTCGTGCCATCTTGTCTCGGAGGTGCCGGTTCCAGTGCGAGCCTTCTCCTGCCAGCTGTGTCACTGGGCAGCGTGCCTTGACCTCCTGTCTGTCCACTGGGGATGACCCTGGTCTCCCAGGAGGTGGTGGGGATTCAGTGGGCTGATGCAGCCGACCTCCGACCTCCGAGCAGCCTGCTGGGCCTGAGAAGCCCTGGAGGAAGGGGGCTCCCTGCAGAGAGGGGCTGGGGTGCCCGGCCTCCAGCGCTTCCTCCACCTCCTGGGCTCACGGGGAGCACTTTGGAAACAAGCCCACTGAAGAGTTTCCAAGAAGAGAGGATCTAGACCTGGGGGTCTGGACAGCTCGGGGTTGGCCAAGGTGGCGGTCACTATAGCCCAGAAAGACTAAATGGTCTGAGGAGATAGAAGGGATGGAGTGTGGGAAGACGTTGTTTTGGTGTGCAAATACTCTAGCTTCCAAGCAATCTTATAGTTCCTTTGGCCAGCTGTCTTTTCGGCAAAGGAATGAGCCAGACTCTGGCCTCACTCCAAACCCTGCTGGAGGCCATGGCCTTGAGTGAACCCACGCCCTGGGAGCTGCTATGAGGTGCAATTACCGTGTATATGCAGGTGACTTGCCGTTCCTTAATCTCTAGCCAGACTTCTCCCCAGAGCTTTGCGTAAATACCCAGCTGCTTACCTGGCTGCTACCACGGATTTCTGAAAGCCCCTCAGCTCTGGCCCACCACACAGGATAGAATACATGGCTCGAGGCCCCCAAACCTGCTCCTCTTTGATGAAAGCTTTCCGCCCAGAAGCTGGGAGTCATTTTAACCCACTTCCTCCTCCTCCTCTTCCCTCCCAGAGCCAATCTGAAGCAAGTCTGATCAGTTTCACCTCCATTGCCAGACTGTATACTCTTGTGGGGTTTCAGTTCCCTGGATCGCCTTCCATTGCCCCCTGCTTACGGTTCTTCAGTAGCTGTCCATTGCTCTTGCAACTGAAACCACAGCCCTTAACAGGACCTTCAAGGCCTGACGTGGTCTGACCCTTGCCCATCACTCCTGCCTCATCTTGTCCCCTTCTCTGCTCTGACTCTAGCTCCCCCGAGGAAAATGGGCTTGGCCCATAGGGGGTTACTTAGCACCAGCCTTGTGGAACAGAGACTCGGGAGAGGGGAGAGTTTGTCCTGGTTGAATAGCACAAATCTACCGCTTGGAAAATAGGAGGGGCTGCCATTATGGGAACATTGGGTTTTGACAAACTAAACTGGCTCATTTAGCTGCCAGTGGCCTCCTTTGTCTGGTTTGCAAAGCCCAGGAGCCCTACGCATTATGGGTGCCTTAGGGTGTATTTGTGGCTTGGCATCTGTGCGGGTTCTGACCTGGTTCTGAAGTCTGTCGGCTGTAAGTTGTTCCTCGAAGCCGGTAGTAGTTACACGGAACATAGATCAATCTTCCAATCCCGTCTCCTCCATTTAGTAGTTCTGTGACCTTGGGTAGGATCCAAACCTTCCTGACCCTGGGTTTCTTCATCTGTAGAGATAATTCCAGCTGTTCTGCCTCCCCAGAGGAGTGCTGTGAGGCTCAGAGAACTCATGCAGCCATCATGTAGTGACCAGGTGACCACGCAGGTTACTGGTCCCAACTGGGCCAGTTTTGAGAGTGACAGGGCGTGCTATTCATAATTACAGGGGGACGATGGGTGCAAACTGGGACTATGCTGAGCAGACTGCGACGCCTGGTCACCCTGCGTGTGGAGGGCCGTCTTCCTCTACAGGGGGGCCTTCTGTCACAGATAATCTCAGCAGTGCACGTGGCGGGCCACTGCAGGGAGCGAGAAACGCGTTTGTAAATTGATTTGTACTTTAGGTCCCTGAGGAGATTATATCAACTCATTAGAGAATTCAAGTAAACCATAGATTTGTTTTTAGAAGCTACTGAATTACCCTCTTTGGTGTGTGACTGGTACATTACAAATATTAGCTCTTTGAAGGGAAAGCCTTCAAATCAGGGCCCAGGGCTGCATCCGCGGGTGGGGAGTCATCTGCATAAACTCCTGCAATCAGTGGCTGGGACCCTGAGCCCTTCTCTTCTCATTAATGTTTTGTCGTCTCCACTTCTCTCTTTCTGCATGTCTCTTTCTCTCTCCTCTCTCTTCCTCTCTGGTCTCATCGCCTCGCCCAAGGCTGTCTCCATGACTGTTGGCTCAGGTTGCTTTTCATCCCTCCTGTGAAGTCAGCAGGGAGCAGGCTGGCTGGGAGCCACCCTCCTTTAGAAGGTCCAGTACGGTCGTCTTGGGGCACAGCTGGGACCGGAGACTAGGGAGTGAGGGAGTCGCCTTTGGCGCAAAATTTAGAAGGTTGCCAAAGAACTCAGTAATCCATATATATATATTATTTTAATGCAATCTTTTAAAAAAGAAGGCAAAATTTCCATGATAAATAAAATATCAAAATTTTAAATAAAGACAGGATTAGTGCCAAGTCATATTGGAGCCTGAGGCAAAAAGAAAAATCAGTAATATTGATCCCGTCTTTAATGGAAATTTGGTTTTTTGTTTATCATGGACTTTTTTTTTGTTTTTGCTTTGACTCTGCCACAGGGGCATCTAGAGCTGAAAGTCTGCATGCCACAAAGCGGACCTTTCACTGCGTGCCACAAAACGCAGAGGGAGACGGAAGCCAGGGGAGAATTCCTGCTGGGCGGGGTGGGGTGAGAGGGCCTGTCCTTTAAGGATGGATAGTGGGAGGGGGCTGGAGGCGGGCATCCTCCGGGGGCGGGGCATGAACAGGCGCAATGCAGGCGTGGGAGGGCCCAGCACTCGCTCGGGCCACGTAAGAGGACACACTGCAGAGCGTTTGTGAAGGAAGGCGGCTTTCGCTGTGGAAGTGGAGAGCGAGGGTCTTGAGGCATTGGGCTGTCATCCATTCAGCAGCACCTGCTCTGTGCCCAGCCCCCTGGAGGGCCCAGCATACAGAGCACAAGACACGCTGGCCCATCAGGAGCCCACAAGCCAGCCGGGGAAGCAGGGTCTGGGGAGACATCCGCTCCACAGCCCCCTTTTGGGGGGATAGAGAGCGGTCCTCCCACATACTCTCCCTCACCCCCTAAAGTCTCTGCTGGACCTTTCCCCAGGTGAGGGGCTGGCGGTGGGTTCTGGAGAGGGCCCCGAGAGTGAAGCCGATGGTGGTATGCTTCCTCCCGCAAGCCTCGCTCTCCAGGGTCTCTTCTCCTGGGGGTCTTTCCCTCCGAGCTCTCTGGGGTGACGGGAGTCAGAGCCTCTGGTGGCGCAGGCGGGTTGTTCTGTGAGTTAGAACGGGGCGCCCCAGGTGGACGGCTGTGGAAACCTCCGCTTCTCCCTGGCTGACACTGAGCAGGGTGGGCGCCCACCCTCGCCCCTTGAAAGCACCCTTGGACGGTGTGGTCTGCACAGGCAGGGAAGCGGCCCTGCCATAGGCTGGGAGCTGCTCTGCAGGTGGGCCTGGCAAGGGCCCCAGATCGTGAGGTCATTAGGACTCCAGCCTGGGGACACAGCAGCTTGCCCTGGGTCCCAGTGGGGCCTGAACTCCCCGTGCCCTTCCCTGTGGCAGGGTCCTTGGGGTCCTCTTGTCCAGCTCTGCCTTTGTGTTGGGAAGGACTGAAGTGGCTCCCGCTGTGTTTGTGGCCCACTCTAACACTCTGCCCTGTGTGTCTGTTATCAGAACTCCCCTTTGGCCCTGGAGCCCCCACCCCCCTGCCCCACCCAGGACCTTCTTGTCCCGGGGAGGGCCATACCGCCATTTTCCCTCCCTCCAGGGGGGGGAGGCTGCGACCCCCCCGGTGGACTATGGAGCACAGCAAGGGGGGGGCCCGGCCTCAGTTCTGCTCTCCTAGAAAGAGACTCTAAGGAGCACTCGCGTGCAGGGAGCTTGTTTGGGAGCTGAGCCCGAAGGGAAGCAGGAGAGAGGGAACAGGGCAGACTGAGGCAGGGAAGGAGACAGGCCAATATCAGGTGGGGTTTCGAGGTTGCCACTGTGGACAATGGGGTCACTTCCAAGGATTGTCCACCAGAAGATCAGGAGCTGGAATCCTTGCTGCTCCCAGCCCCCGCAGGTCGGGGGTGGCCCACAAGAGCATTAGGGAGTTGGGCAAAGGTGGACAGACGCAGCAGCTCTTGCTCTCTCTCCAGGTCTCGGATATCCCCAGCCCGGCTCGGGCCCGGCTTCTGCTTTGCATGCTGACCCTGGGTTGATTTTGTTCCTGAGCACCTGTGGGTGGGACCACAGGACTGTCCCTCATCTTCTTCTTGCCTCCACTGTAGGTGCCTGGTCTGGCCCACAGCTGGGCCCATACCCGGCCCACAGTATCTGCGTTTGACTGATGAGATAAAAGCCTCACCTTTGTTCTCTTCTGCTGCGGCGCCATCCTGACACGAACCACTGAGTCAGCACGGACTTCCCAGGCAGGGCACCATCCTCCACAAGACTCCCCTTGCTTTAGACACCAACTCCAAGCTCCTAGGGTCCAGCCCACCTGTACTTCTGACCAAGTGGCTACAAATCAGGAGTTCCCACAACCACCTGAGGATCAAGAATGCACTAGAGTGACTCACAGAACTCAGGAAAGTACTATACTTATCATTGTGGTTTTATTATAAAGGATACAAATCACCAAATGAAGAGATGCACAGGGCAAGGTCTGGGAGGGCCCCAAATGTGCCGATGCTCACCCTCCTGGCACCTCAGTGTGTTCGCCAGCCAGGAAGCTCTCCCAGCCTCCATGTCCAGAGTCTTTATTGGACTTTCATTAATAGTCATGATTGATTGATCATGGCCTTGTGGTTGAACTCGATCTCCAGCCTCTCCCCTTCCCAGAGGTCAGAGGCTGGGCTGATATCATGTGACTCAAAGCCCCAACCCTCCAAACACATGGTTAGTCTTTCTGGTGTGGCCAGCTCCTTCCAGAAACTGTGTCAGGGCCCAGCACGACTCACCTCGTTGGCACAGACTATCTGCGTCCACTGTGAATAACCAAGACACTCCTGCACTCAGGAAATCCCAAGGACTTGGCGGTTCCCTCCCGGGAACCGAGGACAAAGACCAGCCACATTCTTTACTACACACCATTTGCCAACTCTGATTTGTAGCAGTGTCTGCTCTGAGAACTGTGCCAAGAAAGAAGCTAGACGCAGGCTCAGTAGAGAACAGTGTCATGGTGGGAGGAGGTGGTGGGAGTGCTCACGTCCCCTCTTTGACGTCTCTGCACAGTTAGAACCATCATAGAGAGAGGCAGTTTTGTAGATACTGGAATATTTTATAATTAATTTAAAGCATCGGTTAGCACAGTCTAGTGAAAACACTTGGAACGTAGGTTCTGCGACACAGGAAAGAAGCCCCTTCCAATGGTGACTACAATGTTGGTTTCCATTTATTAAGTGCCTATTGGGGTCCAGAAACTGTGCTGAGTACTTTATATATGTTCTCACCTTTAATCCTCATAGTGTCCCCATAAACACATGCTATTATTCCCATTTTTCTTGACAACCAAGCTAAGGCTCAGAGATGTTGAGTAACTTGCCCAAAGTCACACAGTTATGCAGTCTCTGTTCTCATCACATCACTGCTTTGCCTCACAGGCAGACTTCTGCAAGCTGCAGGCACGAGACTGGTCAGCAGTCTGAGGAGCCTAGTGGAAGTTTTACTCTACACCGTTTGCACAGTGGTCTAAAGACGGGAGATAGACCCAAAACCTGTAGGGCCCAAGAGAAAGGAGAGCCTAAGCTGAGCTGGTGATCAGAGAGGGCTTCCCAGAGGAACCAGGAGAACCCTGGAAAGAGAAAGATGGTTGGTGTTCGGGTAGGAAGAAAGTAGGGGGTGAGCATTCTGGGAGGCGCCCGGCCCTGGTCAAGCAGAGGGACACGTAGACGACCAGTGTGGATGGCAGAAAGGGCCACGTCAGTGGCCTAAAGGCTGGCGGGGGAGGTTAGACTGGTAGCACAGGTGGCATAAGGCCCAGAGGCTGTAGAGTAGTAGAATGACAGCAAAACTGTCCCGAGGTCCCCGGGGACCACCATGCTGAGACCAGGGGCTAACAGTGCGCAGACATCATCATCTCAGTTCTGCCCATTTCACAGTGGAGAAACTGAGGTTCAGAGAAGCCTGGGGCTCAGCCCAGGTCATCCACGAGGACATGAGGAGCTGGAACTGAGGATCTGACTCTGTGTCCTCTGATGGCTGACACTTCCTGAGTGGCCAGCAAGCGTGGGGTTTATTTCCAGCTGCTTGTTGAATCGTTAATTGAGGTGCATGCTAATGAGGGCCGTTGTTGACATCAGATGATATTAGAATAAATCCTGCGTGGGAGCCCGCAGTGTGGCCAACAGAAGTCAGCAGAAGGAAAAGCAAGTCTTTGGGGGTTTCACAGGCTGATGGGGTGGCAAATCTGAAACCCAGCAGCCCTGACCCCGACCCGCCGGCTGTCAGTCACTACTTTCATTCCATACCGCGTGGAGCGATTGCTTGAAGTCTTGGCAAACGACTGTCAAACCCCCCACACGGAAGGCGTGTTAGCTGCCAGCAGCAAAATCCCGGCTCCAGCAGCTCAGCCAGCACCGGGAACTGACCGGCGGGGCGTCTCAGTGCCTCGGCTGGCACCCATCCTGCCCAGTCTTCCCTGCCTTCTCCTACGCATAGGAGCAGCCCTCAGGCTGGGGCACATTTTGGCCTTTGCGTCTGTGCCTCTATCTATTGTCCAGAGGAAGGGAAACCATCTCATTCATTCATTCATTCATTCATTCAACAAAGATTTACTGGGTGCCTGCTGCATGCACTGTGCCATTGTAGGCGCTGGAGTAAAGTCAGTGGGCGAGCAGGTGGAGGGGCCTTGTTCATGAAGCTCATTTTCTGGCAGGGGAGGTAGACGCAGGTACCCACGGGCAATCGGTCTACGATGGGGTTTTAGGGAGTCACAGGAACAAAGAGGGTGAAGGGGATGACAGGGTCCGGGATTCAATACGCTAATCAGGGGTGGCCGCATGGAGACGTTTCCTGGAGGAAGAGTGTTCAGACCAGGAGAGCAGCTGGTGCAGAGACCCGAAGGTGAACACGCGCCCGGCGGTCCCAGGAGCAGCAAGGGTGCCAGTGTGGCTGCAGCGGAGGCTGGAGAGGGGAGACAGGAGGAGATGCTGGTTGGGGTGATGGGGCCAGGTGGTGGCCTCTGTAAGGACTTCAGCTTTTACTGAGTAAAGTGGGGTCACTGCAGAGCTTTGAGCAGAGGAGTGACATGATCTGACATGCATTTTGAAAAGCTCCCTCTGGCTGCTGGAACAGCAGGGGGACCAGTTAAGAGGCTACCACAGTCATCTAGGCTTCGACTAGGGTGATAGCAATGGGGGTGGTGGGAGTGGTCAGGCTTTAGACAGGTTTTGAAGCCAATGCCAGTAGAATTTTCTGGAGGATCAGCTGGGAGGGCGGGGGAGGAAGACAGCAGTAGGGCTGACTCCAGGTTTTTGGTCTGGCAACCAGAAGGATGGAGCTGTCATCACCACCACACGGTGCAGTGTTCTTGGGGGAGCGCTCACGTTGGACCTGTTAGGGATGATGTGCCCACGGGGCATCCTGTGGAGATGCGGACAGGCCGGCGTGCAGGGGTCCTGGAGCGCAGAGGAGAGGTCTGGGGCGGAGGTCTAAATTCCAGAGTTGTGGGCAAATGAGTGGTCCTTGGAGCCATGAGCCTGAATGAGACTAACAGGAAGTGCAGGAAGAAGAGAGAAGTGCGCACTGAGCCCCAGAACCCCAACAGGAGGAGTCAGGGAAGAGGGCTCAGCAGCAGAGAGGGAGATGGAGCAGCCGTGGGGTAGGAGGACAACCAGGAGGGCGTGATGTTCTGGGAGCTAGTGAAGAGGGACATGAAGGAGCTGGTTACTGCTGAGTCCAGGGCTGTCCGGTGGACGGGGAGCAGGACTGAGATCAGGTTCAGCCACATCAGGTGTCGTGAGCCTGACAGAGGCAGCGTGAGTGCAGTGGTGGGGCTGGGAGTCCGGCAGTGGATTTAAGGGACGACGGGAGGAGAGAGATTGGGGACAGTGAGTATGGGCGATTCTAAGAGTTTTGTTGCAAAGGGAGCAGAGAAATGGGGGTAACTAGCAGGGGAAAAGGAACAAGAGAGTATTTTTTTAAGGTGAGAGGAATGAGAGTATGTTTCTTTGTGATGAGATTAAGCCAGAAGAGAGGGAAAATTTTGATGTAAGAAAGAGAAAGAATTCCAGTGGGCCTTTCTTAAGAGTAAGAAAACATTTGCCCAGAAGACTCTAGCTGCCCCTCCCCTAGAGCTGGGCCGTGCGTCTGTTCCGTGGGCCGGAGGCTGTGTTTGGCTGGGACCACGTTCCCAGCCGGTTCCTGCAGAGGGTGTTTGGACAACCTTTGCACAAGTTGGGCCCAGCGCCTGGAACCAGGGAGCAGGCTGGCTTCCCTTGAATCATGGGGTCGGGGATGGTGGATAGTTGAATGAAAGTCAAGAAGGGTAAAAGGGATACAGAGGAGGCAGCTGTCAGTGTCCACCGGGGTCTATTCTCCTGGCTGCTAACATCCCCCATACCTGCTCACACCCACAGGAAACTCCCCAAGGGAGACGATGCTGAAATGTCATCACCCCGGCATGCTGCTCCAGGACCTCAGCGTCTGGACACTACTCCACTCAGTCCAGGTGGAATGCCTTCCAGTGAAGCCTCCTATGGCTGAAAAACTTGCCACTCGGCCCGGCACACCCCATGTGCAGTGGCGGAGTGGGAACAGGATAGCTGTTAAGAAAGAAACTCTGCGTGTTGGAGAAGGGGAGCACGGGAATATGCTCATGGCTGTCATGGGCCTACAGCTCGCACAGGACTGGGGACTGTTCCAGGGCCAACCCGCGGAGCAGCCCCCGCAGGCCCCCTGCGAGACTCGGGACCCCCTGTGAGGCCTCTGATCCGGGCTCTGGGGAGCTCTGTCTGCAGGCTGCAGCACTGCCCACTTCCTGCTGGTCTGGGTATTGCGCAGGGCTGGGGCGATCACAGTGTGATCAGCCAGGCTTGGCCTCTTGTGTTTGCCTCAGGCTGGTCTCATGGTCAGAGATCTTGTCTGATTATAATCTTTGAGTCTGGGAGTTTCTGCCTCCTCGTGACAAGCCATTGTTTTCTTTCCATTATTTTCAGATCTGTGCTCTTCAAACTTGAGTCTGCACCAGAATCATGTGAAAGGCTTATTACAGCAGAGTACTGGGCCCTTCCAAGGCTTTGGATCCAGCAGATCTGGGGCGGGAAGCTGAGTATTTGCTTTCCTAATACATTTCCAGGGGCTGCTGATGCTGCCGGTCCAGGGACACACTTTGAGAACCACTGCCCTGTATCTAACTTTAAAGGCTTCAACTTTCATCGTGGCCTCCAGGTCGTGCGTGGGGGTGTGTGTGTGCCTGTGTGTGTCCCCTCAACCCTACTGCTGGCTCCGAGGGAGAACTTCCTAGTGATCACAGCTGTTCCTGTGGTGGGGCTGGAAGTGCTCTCAGTGGCATACGTGGAGGGGCGGAGGCACAGTTAGTCTTTGCCCGGCTTTGCCTCCTGCTAATAAGCCTTCCTCCAGTCCTCTGCCAGCACTCACTGCCACTTGGGTCAAAGGATTCAGTTTTTCCAGTCCTGCAGGCTTCAAATTAGATCACTCTGGGCCCGCCCCGCCCCTGGGGCATCTGCTCTCCCTCAGGGATGTCAGGCAGAGGTGAGGACCAAGCCCAGCTGAGTCCCCCATTCAGAGGTTCAGAGCCTGCTGTCCAGAAGCCCTTGGCTCTCCCTGCCATCCCCTGCGCGGGGTAGAGAGGGACCGCGCCCCATTCCCGGGGGAGAAGGAGACCCTGCCAGGTGGCTCACAGAGAGACAGATCTCTCTTCTGCAGAGTTCATCTCATTCAGTCTTCCCGGGGACGAGTATGAAGGAGGAATTGTGCTCATGCTTTACAGAGAGGCAAACCGAAGCTCCGAGCCATCACAGAACTTGTCCAGGGACATTCTCTAGGCAGTGGGGAGCCAGGATTGCGCTCAGCAAGTGTTATTCTCAGCTGCTCTTGACCACCATCCCTTATCACCTCTTAGTCTTCGTAGACTGGACTGCTTGGTTGGTGGAACCAGAAACCTAGCCCCACCAGCTTCTACACAAACGTAGGGGTTCAGAGGTGTCTCACAGAGCCCTGGGGTGGGAGGCGCCCAAGCCGAGGTGTGCTGGAACCAAACCTGGATGTGGTCAGGTGCGAGGGGCTCCCAGCCCTGGGGGCACGGGACCCCTCCTCTCTGTCTCTCACCCCCCTCCACATTCCCCCGCCCCCCTCCCCGCCACTGGCCTTCTCTGCTCCTCCAGACCATGGAAAAACATGGCTGCTCAGCTGGGACTTGACTCATTTCCTAGTAGAAACCAAGTAGAGGGGGCAAGCTGGGTAGACTAAATATTTGAGTGAGAAAATCCTGGAAATGCACTGCCTGGATTTCAACCCCAGGCCTACCATTTACTAGCTGCACCACCTTGGGTGTGCCACGTAATTCCTGCAACAAAATGATAACAGTAGCACTTACCTCACGGGGTTAGCGTGAGGATTAAATAAGGTACCACGAACAGAGTGTTTAGAACAAAACCTGGCACATGGTAAGTACTCGAATCACCTTAACAAATCTTCTTGCCATTGGTGTTGTTGCTCTCTCTGAATTCCAACTTCAGTTTCTGGGACTCAAACTCTGATTGGCCTAGCTTGTGTCAGGCCGTATATTTGGTATAATTGGTCTTATCAGCCATGCAAAAGCCAGCACTGGAGTGCCACCTCGGAGGATGGGAGCTCGGGGGAGACAGGCGGACCTCTGGGAAGGCAGGGTGGGTTCAGTGGGATCCCAAAGGTCTCTCTCAGATCCAGGGTGACCACCCATCCCAGTGTGCCTGGAACTCAGTGGTTTCCTGGGAAATGAGACTTTCAGTGCTAAAATTAAAAAGGTCCCAGGCAAACTGGGCAGGTTGGTCACCAGACAAGTCAAAACTGATTTCAGTGACTCCCAGTTGGGGCCAACGTACCCAGCATGCTATGTGTTGAGACTCTCTTTTGAAATCCTTGGAGGGAGGGCGAAAGGACGGACCAGGCATTTTGGAAATATTTTGTGATACATCCTCGGCTGCTCCAAAGTTTGCCTCTGCCATCCCTCTTCTCTCCCACTTTCCAGCCCTGAGCCTTGTGGCAGCTGATGTTCCAAGGATTCTCCAGGGCTTCCAGTTTCTCAGCTGTTGCTCAATACCAGGGCCATTACTAAGACGGTCTTTCGCACATCCCAAACCATTCCTTCCACCAACCTGCCACGGCACATGAAACTCGGTTATTTCCTCCTTTGGCTTAATGCATTCAGACTGAATTAAAATTCACGTGTTTTATGAGCGGCAGACCATTAAGCTGCTGTGGTCATTAGGGTCTTAGCCTGGATAACTTCATTGGATCAGTCACTCCCTGAAGCAATGCCCCAGCCTGGGACACAGAGGCCTGTGCCTGGAGGAGAGGAGGGGCTGCAGCGTGAGGCTGCACCAGGGCAGGAGAAGAGGACCCTGGCCGAGGCAGGAACGAGCCCCACTGCAGGGAGGGCGGGGATGTGGGCCCAAGGCAGCTGGCCAGTCTGTGCTAAACGGGAGGTGCTTGCCTTTCCTCCAGCCAGGAGAAACTGGCTCAGGACTGGGGATGACTTTTCAAAGAGCTGGAAAGAAAAGGCTAAGACTGAGAATGGACTGGGTGCAGGAGGTTGGTGTGCAATATTCTGAATGAGTCTCTACGGAAAACTGACTTTCAAGATTTTATTCTTCTCTGAGCCTTGTTTTTCTGTTTTCAGTGTCCGTACATGGTGGGTGGGGGGCAGTGGGATATTCAGAGGGGATTTATATGATGCATTCACTCAGTTACCCACTTACTCACTCACCCTCTGAGGGAGCTCGTTTTAAGCAAACCCACACTTTAAAAATAAGCTTATAAGACTAAGAAGAAAGAGAGAGGACTCAACTTACTAAAATCAGAAATGAAAGTGGGATCATTACTGCCGATTCTATAGAAATGAAAAGTATTATAAGAGACTACTATGAACAGTAGTATGTCCAATATTGGATAACCTAGATAAACTGGACAAATTCCTAGAAACATAGTACCTACCAAGACTGAATCAGGAAGAAGCAGAATATCTGAATAGACCTAAAACTAGTAAAGATATAGGATCGTAATCAAAAACCTCCTAACAAAGAGACGCCCTTGACCTGATGGCTTTACTGATGAATTCTACCAAATTTAATGAGAACTAATGCCAGTCCTTCTCAAACTTTACCAACAAATTGAAAAGGAGGAAATACTTTCTAACTCATTCTGAGGCCAGCATTGCCCTGATAGCAAATCTGACAAAGATGCTACAAGAAAAGAAAACTACAGACCAATATCCCTGTGAACATTGATAAAAACATCCTCAACGAAATACTAGCAAAGGGAATTCAGCAGCATATTAAAAGGATTATATACCATGATCAAATGGGATTTAGGCCTGGAATGCAATTTCAACATATTAACTCGATCAAGGTGATACACCACATTAACACAACGAAGGAAAGAAAAGCACGTGATCACCTCAACTGAGGCAGAAAAAGCACTTGACAAAATCCAAAAGCCTTTCCTGATAAAAGCACTCAACAAACTAGGAATAGAAATAAACTATCTCAACATAATAAAAGTCATATATGAAAAACCACAGCTAACATCATAATTAATGGTGAAAGACTGAAAACTTTTCTAAGATCAGCAACAAGGCAAGGCCACCTACTTTCACCACTTCTGTTCAATATATTACTGGAAGTTCTAGCCAGAGCAGTCAGGCAAGAAAAAGAAATAAAAGGTGTCCAAATTGGAAAGGAAGAAGTGAAATTATTTCTGTTTCCAGACGTTATGATCTTATGGTGGAAAACTCTAAAGATTCTACAAAAAACTGTTAGAACTAATAAACAAATTCAACAAAGCAGCAGGATACAAAATCAATGTGCAAAAATCAGTTGTATTTCTATACACTAACAATGAACAATTCTAAAAGGAAATTAAGAAAACAATTCCATCTACAAAAGCATTAGAAAGAACAAAATATTTGGAAATTAACTTAGCCAAGGAGGTTAAAGACTTGTACGATGGAAACTACAAAATATTGCTGAAAGAAATTTAAAGAGACGTAAATAAATGGAAAGACATCCCATGTTCATGAATTAGAAGACCTAATATTGCTAAGATGGCTATACTATCCAAAGCAATGTACAGATTCAATGTGATTCCTACGAAAGCCCCAATGATGTTTTTTGCAGAAATAGAAAAATGCATCTTAAAATTCATATGGAAGCTCAAGAGAACATGAACAGCCAGAACAATCTTGAAAAAGAGGAACAAAGTTGGAGGACTCACACTTCCTGATTTCAGAACTCACCACAAAGCTACAATAATCAAAACCGTGTGGTACTGCCAGAAAAGACAAGGACATAGCCCAGCAGAACAGAATAGAAAGCCCAGAAATAAACCCTCACATATGATCAAATAATTTTTGACAAGGATGCACAGACCCTTCAATGGTGAAAGGACAGTCTTTTCAATAAATGCTGCTGGGAAAACTGGACATCTACATGCAAAAGAATGAAGTTGGTCCCTTATACCACTCATAAAAATGAACTCAAGATGAATCAAAGACCTAAATGTAAGAGCTAAAACTATAAAGCTGAGAAAAACAGGGCAAAATCTTCATGTCATTAAATTTGACAATGATTTCTTTGATATAACACCAAAGGCATGGGTAACAAAACAAAAAAATAGACAAATTGGACTTCATCAAAATTAAAAACATTTGTGTATCAAAGGACACTATCAAAAGAGTAAAAAGGCAACCACAGAATGGCTGAAAATACTTGCAAATTATGTATCTAAGAAGGGATTAATATTCAGAATATATAGAGAACTCCTACAACTCAACAACAAAAAACAAACAACCCAATTAAAAAATGAGTAAAGGACTTAAATAGACGTTTTGCCAAGGAAGACACACAAATGGCCAATAAGCACATGAAAAGAAGCTCAACATCATGCATCAGTAGAGAAGTACAAATCAAAGGCACAACGAGATACAATCCCACACCCATTAGGATGACTACTGCAAAAGAGAAAACGCAACAGAAAAGGACCAGTGCTGGCAAGAATGCGGAGAAATTGGAACCCTGGCGCACTGTTGGTGGGAACATAAAATGGCACAGCTGCTGTGGCAGTGTTCCTCAAAAAATCAAAAACAGAACTGCCATATGATTTAGCAGTTCCACTAAAAGAACTGAAAGCAGAGTCTCAAAGAGACTTTTGTACTCCCATGTTCGTAGCAGCATTATTGCAATAGCCAAAAGATGGAAGCAACCCAAGTGTCCACTGACAGATGAACAGATAAACGAAACATGGTACGTGCATACAATGGAATATTACTCAGCCTTAAAAGTGAAGGAAATTTTAATGTACGCCACAACATGGATGAACCTTGAGGATGTTATGCTAAGGGAAATAAGCCAGTGACAAAAAGATGAGTACTGTACGATTCCACTTGTATAAGGTCCCTAGAGTAGTCAGCATCATGGAGACGGAAGGTAGAATGGCAGCTGCCAGGGGCTGGGGGGGGGGGGGGGGGGGGGGGGGGGGGCAGGGGCGGGTGGAAGGAGGAACTATTGTTTAAGAGGCATAGAGTTGCAGTTTTGCAAGATGTAAGGAGTTCTTGGAGTGGATGGTGGTGACAGTTGCACAGCAATATGAATGTACTTAATGCTACTGAATTGTACGTTTAAAAATAGTTTGCTAAATTTTGTGTTATGTGTATTTTACCACAGTTAAAAAAAAGAAAAACAAATAAGCTTACGGCCATCAGAAGAATAAGCTGAGACTTGCTACTCACGCATCTGAGGCTGTGCCTTAGGCTCTCTGGAACCACACGTCTGTAAGTCTCAGCTTTCGGTAAGAGGCAATATCCAGCGTTACATCATTTATTCCCCTTATCTCTCTCCCTCCTCCTCTCTCGTCTTCTTTCTTGAAATTGTAAAACAAAGTATGATTAACCTGGAACTTCATATAATGCACCCATGAGTCAGAAAATATTCTCAGTAAATGTGTAATGATGTTTGGTTTCGGAAACAGAGACATAGAGGATGCAACGAGGCAATGATAACCATTGCTTGACAGCTGTTCCCACGCCAAATGACGCCATGCAGAGTCATCTGGACCCTCCAGGCGAGAAAGCTAGAGGCGGCTGAGCCTTCCAGTTAGTTTGAAGGCTTAGTTCTTTATACTATTAAGAAAGATTTTTATAAAAATTTAAAAATGTTTTTCGAATAGAAATAAAAGCAATTTTTGCTTTTTTTGGATGCTATTATAAATGGTATTGTACTTTAAATTTTATTTTCGAATTTACTTGCTGCTCATGTATAGAAATAAAATTGCATATGTTGATTCAAAGACTTGTTCTTAGCAGCTTTATTTGTAAAAGCCTCAAACTGAAAACCACTCAAAAGTCCACAACAGGTGAACGGATAACCTGTGGTATATCCATACAATGGAATACTACTTGGCAATAAAAAGGAGCAAACTATTGATACATGCTATAACATGTGAATCTCGAAAGAATTATGCCATGTGAAAGGATTCAGACAAACAGGTACATACTACACACGTGAGTCCATTGATGTTAGATTTGAGGATGCAAACATCTGTAGTGACAGAATGCAGGCCAGTGTTGTCCGGAGATGTGTGAGGGAGAGGGTTACAAACGGGAACCAGGAAACTTTTGGAGCTGATGGACATGTTTATTATCCTGATTTGGTTTTGGTTTCACAGGTGTATACATGTATCAAAACTTACCAAGTTGTATGACTTAAACATGTACGGTTTATTATATGTCAATTATACCTTAATAAAGCTGTAATAAAAATTAAAAAAGAGATTGAATCCTCTGGGACAAGGAAGAAAAGAGTTTTTTCCTGTTGATCTTGTATCCTACAAATTTAAGTTTAGTTACTAGTTCTTACTGTTTTTGGTAGATTCTTTAAGATTTTCTGTGTAAACAATTAAGTCTTCTGTGAAAAAAGACAGTTTTACTTCTTTCCAATCTTCATGGCTTTTTATTTATTTTTTCCACCTCTTGCTCTGGGCGGGATCCCCGTTATTATGCTGAAGTGAAATGGGAAGTGGACATACTTGCCTTGCTCTTGATCTTAGAAGGGAAGCATTCAGTGTTGTACCATCAAGTATGATATTAATTGTAGGTTTTTTGTAGATGCCTTTTATCAGGTTGATATCCTTAATTTTTTTTTTTTGAAACATGAATGGATGTTATATTTTGCCAAATGTTTTTTATGTATCAATTGATATAATTATATGATTTTTTTCTCCTTTATTGTGTTAACGTGGTGAGTTATTTTTTAATGTTAACCCTAAATTTATATTCCTGAGATAAACTCCTCCTGCTCATGGTCCTTGAAATACATTGGCGGGTGATACTGGCTTTATGGAATGAGTTGGAAAGTATTTCCTTCTCTCTTTCCTGAAATTGTTTGTGTAAGATTTGATAGAATTCACCAGGGAGGCTGTCCAGGCCTGGAGTTTTCTTTTGAGGAAGGTTTTAAATTACAAAACATTTTTGAAAACAGAAATGTCTGTTCAGATTTTCTATTTCTTCCTGGTTAGTTACGGTGATTTGCATCTTTCCAGGAATTTGACGTCTAATCTAGGTTGTCAGTTTGTTGTCAGGGAGTTTCCCATAGCATTTCTGTGTTCTCCTTCCTGTGTCTGTAGCGTCTGTAGTGGTGTCCTCTCTCCCGTTGTGGCTGTGGGTGCTGTGTGTTTTCCCCTCTCCTTGTCTTCATAGTCTAGTTAGGCGCTTACTGATTGGCTTCATCTTTTCAAAGAACCAGCTTTTAGTTTTATTTTCTCTGTTGGTTGTTTGCCTTCTGTTTCTACTGATTTCTCTTTTACATTTATTATTTTCTTTTGTACATGTATTTTGGGATTAATTTGCACTTCTTTTCCTAGTTTTTAAAGTGGAATCTTAGGTCACTGATTTTAAACCTTTTTTTCTTTTCTAAGATGAGCGCATAAGCTGTGTTCCTTAAATACTGATATTTTGTTTTTATCACTCTGTTTACTTAGGGATTTTTCTGATATTTTTACTGATTTCTAACTTAATTCCATTTTGACCAGAGAGCATTCTTGCATAATTTCAGTCTTTCGAAATCTCTTGAGATGTGTGGTCCATTTTGGTGGAAGCTCCATGTATGCTTGAAAATGCAGTGCCTTGGTTCCTGTGCTCTATAAATGTCCATTAGATGAGCCAGCAATTCTCAACCAGGGGACGTTTGGTGACATCTGGAGATGTTTTTGGTGTCACACCTGGAGGAAAGGTGCTACTGGTAATGGGTAGAGATGGGTTTAGATGTTTCTAAATGTGCCACCATGTACAGGGCAGCCCCTCACAACAAAGAATTATCTGGCCCAAAATGTCAGTGGTTCTGAGGTTGAGAAGCCCTGGCTTAAGGTGGTTGAAGTATTGTTTACATTTCTATACGCTTATTGATATTTTGTCTAAAGTTCCATCAATTATGGAGAAAGTCATTAAAATCTACAACTATGATTGTAGATTTGTCTATTTCTCCATTTATTCTGTCAGTTTTTGCTTCATATATTTTCTTAATTTCATGTATTTCTTAATTTTCCCTGTTATTAAGGGCAGACACATTTAACATTGTTATGTTTTCCTGATGAATTGGCTCTTTTATTACTAGGAAAATCCTTTATCTCTGGTAATACTCCTTATATTCAATAGGAAAGATACATGAAACCTGTATGAACAAGTAAGTATTTGATAAGTAAGGTGATGAGGTGCCATGAAGAAATTAAAGCAGGACTGGGGGGTGGAGAGGTGTGGAAGGGAGGCATCATTCAGAGGGCGGTCAGGGAAGGGAGCATCTGAGCAGAGACAGCCTGTCTGTTTCCAGCCTGTCACGCTGCACAATACCGTATTGTCACAATTTGTGTGGCTTATGAAGTCTTCACGTATGAAAGGCACAGACCACTCCCTTGTCCTTCTTATTTAAACTTGGTTTGCTATACTTTTCCTTTACTTTTCCAAAAGAATTTTACGATTAGTTTATCAAATTCCATCACTATTAATTTAAATGAGGTGAAATGTTCACTTTTTTTGTGCAGATGAGAAATTCCACAGACTTAGAGATTTTATTTTTTTAAAGTTTTATGAAAGCAAGAGAAGAGGAAAGTAGAAATACTCATCTTCTGTCTTAATTAAAAATAAAAGCCCAAATACTTATCTTTTGGAATCAAGGATGTCAATTTAAACATTTTTACCAGGACAAATAAATTATTAAGGAAGAAAAGGGATAAGAATCACATTTTTAGAAGTTAAAAGTTATTTTGGCCACAGTGATAATTTCTGAAATCCAGGCATCTTTCAAGATGACTTTATCAAAAATAAAAAAGTAAGGATACATAATGTTACTTTATGCACCTGTTGGGAAAGGCAAAATTTCCCTCTTGTTGAGATTTCTTTCGCCAACATTTTATAAGATCCTGTCATTCTGAGACTAAAGACTAGAACTCCTTTAGTTAGCACAAGAGGAGGGAAGGAAATCAGACCAGGAGCCCACAGCTTGCAAATGGAAAAGCAACGGGGGAGAGCAGGGTAGTTAAATAAATGGCATAATATTTTGCATCTGTAATCATTTGGGATTTTAGCTGGAACTGCAGTGAACTGATAGATTAATTTAGAGGAGAATGCCATCATTTTGATACTGAGCCTTCCCCGACATGAAAGTGCTTTCTCTCTCCATTTATTTAAGCCTTCTTTTTCTTTTAATAAAGTTTTTGAAATTTTCACCTCTAAAGGCCTTGCACATATTTTGTTAGAGTCACTCTCAGGTACCTGACTGTTTTGTTGCTAAGGTCAGTCTGTCTTTTTAATTTTTTAATTTTATTTTTTTAAACTTTTTATTGAGGTTATGATAGTTTACAACCTCGTGAAATTTCAGTTGTACGTTATTATTTGTCAGTCGTGTTGTAGGTGCACCACTTCACCCTTTGTGCCCAATCCCACCCCCCCGTTTCTCCTGGTAGCCACTAATCTGTTCTCTTTGTCTACATGTTTAACTTCCACCTATGAGTGGAGTCATACAGAGTTTGTCTTTCTCTATCTGGCTTATTTCACTTAACACAATTCCCTCAAGGTCCATCCATGTTGTTGTGAATGGGACGACTGTATCCTTTTTTATGGCTGAGTAGTATTCCATTGTGTATATATATACCATATCTTCTTTATCCAATCATCAGTTGATGGGCACTTAGGTTGCTTCCACATCTTGGCTATTGTAAATAATGCTGCTATGAACATTGGGGTGCACAGAACTTTTGGAATTGCTGATTTCAGGTTCTTTGGATAGATACTCAGTAGTGGGATGGCTGGGTCATATGGTATTTCTATTTTCAATTTTTTGAGAAATCTTCCTACTCTTTTCCATAGTGGCTGCACCAGTTTGCATTCTCACCAGCAGTGTACGAGGGTTCCTTTTTCTCCACAACCTCTCCAACATTTGTCACTTTTTGTTTTGGTTATTTTTGCCATTCTAGTGGGTATAATTTGCATTTCCCTGATGATCAGCGATGATGAACATCTTTTCATGTGCCTATTGGCCATCCATATATCTTCTTTGGAGAAATGTCTGTTTGTGTCCCCTGCCCATTTTTTGATAGGGTTGTTTAATTTTTTTGTTGTTGAGTTGTGTGAGTTCTTTATATATTATGGATATTAACCCTTTGTCGGATATATGACTTGAAAATATTTTTTCCCAATTAGTGGGTTGTTTTTTTGTTTCAATCCTGCTTTCCCTTGTTTTTAAGAGGCTCTTTCGTCTGATAAAGTCCCACTTGTTTATTCTTTCTATTGTTTCCCTTGTCTGAGAAGAAATGGTGTCTGAAAAGATCCTTGTAATACTGATGTGAAAGGGTGTACTGCCTATATTTTCTTCTAGAAGCTTTATGGTTTCAGGTCTTACCTTTAGGTCTTTGATCCATTTTGAGTTTATTTTGGTGAATGGTGAAAAAGAATGGTCAATTTTTATTCTTTTACATGAGGCTGTCCAGTTTTCCCAGCACCATTTGTTGAAAAGACTTTCTTTTCTCCATTGTATGCCCTCAGCTCCTTTGTCGAAGATTAGCTGTCGATAGATGTGTGGTTTTATTTCTGGGCTTTCAATTCTGTTCCATTGATCTGTGCACCTGTTTTTGTACCAGTACCATGCTGTTTTGATTACTGTAGCTTTGTAGTATGTTTTGAAGTCAGGGATTGTGATGCCTCCAGCTTTGTTCTTTTTTCTCAGGATTGCTTTAGCAATTTGGGGTCTTTTTGTTGCCCCAAATGAATTTTAGGATTCTTCCTACTATTTCTGTAAAGAATGTCATTGGGATTCTGATTGGGATTGCATTGAATCTGTAGATTGCTTTAGGTAGTATGGACATTTTAACTATGTTTATTCTTCGAATCCATGTGCATGGAATGTCTTTCCATCTCTTTATGTCGTCATCCATTTCTTTCAGGAAAGTCCTATAGTTTTCATTGTATACATCTTTCACTTTCTTGGTTAAATTCACCCCAAGGTATTTTATTCTTTTTGTTGCAATTGTGAATGGTATTGTATTCTTTTTTTTTTCTGCTTTATCTCCCCAAATTCCCCCTGTACATAGTTGTATATCTTAGTTGTGGGTCCTTCTAGTTGTGGCATGTGGGACGTCTCCTCAACGTGGCCTAATGAGTGGTGCCATGTCCGTGCCCAGGATCCGAACCTGCGAAACCCTGGGCTGCCGAAGCAGAGTGTGCTAACTTAACCACTCAGCCACGGGGCCAGCCCTCAACGGTATTGTATTCTTGAGTTCTTTTTCTGTTAGCCCGTTATTAGAGTATAGAAATGCTATTGATTTATGTAAGTTGATTTTATTTTTTTTATTTTTATTTTTTTAAAGATTTTATTTTTTCCTTTTTCTCCCCAAAGCCCCCCGGTACATAGTTGTATATTCTTCGTTGTGTGTCCATCTAGTTGTGGCATGTGGGACGCTGCCTCAGCGTGGTTTGACGAGCAGTGTCATGTCCGCGCCCAGGATTCGAACCAACGAAACACTGGGCCGCCTGCAGCGGAGCGCACGAACTTAACCGCTCGGCCACGGGGCCAGCCCCTGTAAGTTGATTTTATACCCTACAACTTTGCTGTAGTTGTTGATTACTTCTAATAGTTTTCCAATGGATTCTTTGGGGCTTTCTGTATATAAGATCATGTCATCTGCAAACAGTGAGAGTTTCACTTCTTCCCTCCCTATTTGGGTTCCTTTCATTCCTTTCTCTTGCCTAATTGCTCTGGCCAAATCCTCCAGTACTGTGTTGAATAAGAATGGTGATAGAGGGCATCCTTGTCTCATTCCTGTTCTCAGTGGGATGGCACTCAGTTTTTGCCCACTGAGTGTGATGTTGACTGTGGGTTGTCATATATGGCCTTTATTATGTTGAGGTAATTTCCTTCTATCCCCATTTTGTTAAGAGTTTTTGTCATAAATGGCTGTTGGATCTTGTCAAATACTTTCTCTGCATCTATTGAGATGATCATGTGGTTTTTATTCCTCAATTTGTTGATGTGGTATATCACGTTGATTGATTTGAGGATGTTGAACCATACCCCTGTCCCTGGTATGAATCCCACTTGATCATGATGTATGATCCTTTTGATGTATTACTGAATTCAGGTTGCCAAAATTTTGTTGAGAATTGTTGCATCTATGTTCATCAGCGATATTGGCCTGTAGTTTTCCTTTTCCATGCTGTCCTTGTCAGGCTTTGGTATCAGAGTGATGTTGGCCTCGTAGAATGTGTTAGGAAGTGTTCCATCCTCCCTAATTTTTTGGAATAGCTTGAAAAGGATAGGTATTAAATCCTCTCTGAAAGTTTGGTAAAATTCTCCAGGAAAGCTGTCAGGTCCTGGGGTTTTATTCTTTGGGATGCTTTTGATAGCTGTTTCATTCTCTTTCCTTGTGATTGGTCTGTTTAGATTGTCTGCTTCTTCTTGATTCAGCTTAGGGAGATTGTAGGAGTCCAAGAATTTATCCATTTCCTGTAGCTTATCCATTTTGCTGGCATATAGTTTTTCGCAGTATTCTCTTATAATCCATTGCATTTCTGTGGAGTCTGTTGTTATTTCTCCTCTTTCATTTCTGATTTTGTTTATCTGAACTTTCTCTCTTTTTTTCTTTGTAAGTCTGGCTAGGGGTTTGTGAATTTTATCTTCTCAAAGAGCCAGCTCTTTGTTTCATAGATCCTTTCTACTGCCTTTTTTGTTTCCATAGCATTTGTTTCTGCTCTGATTTTTATTATTTCTCTCATTCTGCTGACTTTGGGCTTTGTTTGTTCTTCTTTCTCTAATTCAGTTAGGTGTAGTTTGAGATTGCTTATTTGGGATTTTTCTTGTTTGTTAAGGTGTGCCTGTATTGCGATGAATTTACCTCTTAATATGGCTTTTGCTGTATCCCATATGAGTTGGTATGGCATGTTATTGTTTTCATTTGTCTCCATATATTTTTTGATTTCTTCTTTAATTTCTTCAATGATCCATTGCTTGTTCAATAGCATATTGTTTAATCTCTGCATCCTTGTCCCTTTCTCAGCTTTTTTCTTGTGATTAATTTCTAGCTTTATAGCAATATGATTGGAGAAGATGCTTGTTATTATTTCAATTTTTTTAAATTTATAGAGGCTTGCCTTGTTTCCCAACATATGGTCCAAACTTGAGAATGTTCCATGCGTGCTTGAGAAGAATGTGTATTCTGCTGTTTGTGGATAGAGTGTTCTATATATGTCTATTAAGTCCAACTGTTTTAGCTTTTCATTTAATTCCACTGTTTCCTTGTTGATTTTCTGTCTGGATGATCTGTCCAATGATGTGAGTGGGGTGTTGAGGTCCCCTACTATTATTGTGTTATTTTTGATATCTTCTTTTAGGTTTGTTAATAGTTGCTTTATGAACTTCGGTGCTCCTGTGTTGGGTGCATAGATATTTATAAGAATTATTTCTCCTTGATGGAGTGTCCCTTTGATCATTATATATTGGCCCTCTATGTCTCTCTTTACCTGCCTTATCTTGAAATCTACTTTGTCTGATATAAGTATTGCAACACCTGCTTTCTTTTGTTTGCCATTAGCTTGGAGTATCGTCTTCCATCCCTTCACTTTGATCCTGTGTTTGTTCTTGGAGCTGAGGTGTGTTTCCTGGAGGCAACATTGTTGGATCTTGTTCTTTGATCCATCTCACCACTCTGTGTCTTTTTATTGGAGAGCTCTGTTTACATTGAGGGTGATTATTGATGTATGAGGGCTTAATGCTGTCTTTCTGTCACTCGTTTTCTGGTTTTCCTGCATTTCCTTTGTTTCTCGTCCTGTGTGTCTACCTATTGATTACCGCAGTTTCTTATGCTGTGTTTCTTAGTTTTTTCCTTATTTATTATTTGTCTCTGTTTTGCTTTTCAGTTTAGTGGCTACCCTGAAGTTTGTATTCAGAATCTCCTGCATAACATAGTCCATTTTCTGATGGCCTCTTATTTCCTTAGTATAAACTGATTCAGTCCCTTTCCTCCTCCCCTCCTGAGTTTTTATTCTCATATCTTATTCAAACTTGTGTTCTGAGTTTGTGGTTAAAGTGACAAGATTGTCTTTGTTTTTGGTGTTTTCCTTCCCTTTATCCTAATGCTACAGTTGTATATTTGCTATCCTATTCTGATTCTATCTGTCTCCTTACTCTGTGTTTTGTGACCCTTTTTCTCCCTTTTTTCCTTTTTTCAGGTATGAGGACCTTCTCGAGGATTTCTTGTGTGTGTGTGTGTGGGGGTGTCTCATGGCTACGAAGTTCCTTAGCTTTTGTTACTCCGGGAAAGATTTAATTTCTCCCTCATATCTGAAGCATATTTTTGCTGGATAGAGTATTCTTGTCTGAAGATTTTTATCTTTTAAAGTTTTAAATATGTCATTCCATTCTCTCCTAGCTTGCCAGGTTTCTGCAGAGAAATCTGCTGAAAGTCTGATAGGGGTTCCTTTGTAGGTTATTTTCTTCTGCCTTGCTGCCCTGAGTATTCTTTCTTTGTCATTCATTTTTTCCAGTTTTACTACTATATGCCTTGCGGTAGGTCTTTTTACATTGACAAATCTAGGAGATCCAAAAAGCTTCTTCCACACACATTTGTCTTTCATTCCCTAGATTTGGGAAGTTCTCTGCTATTATTTCTTTGAGCACACTTTCTGCTCCATTCTCCTTCTCTTCACCTTCTTGGATATCTATAATTCTTATGCTGCATTTCCTCACTGAGTCAGATATTTTTCAGAGACCTTCTTCATTTCTTCTTAGTCTCAGCTCTCTCTCCTCCTCTGTCTGGAGCATTTCAACATGTCTATCTGCGATTATGCTGATTCGCTCCTCTATGGTGTCCACATGAGCATTCAGCGAATGAGTATTTTGTTTTATCTCTTCCATTGTGTCTTTCATCTCTAGTATTTCTGATTGATTCTTCTTTATAGTCTCAATCTCTTTTGTGAAGTAGCTCCTGAACTCGTTGAATCGTTTCTCTATATTGTTTTACTTCATTGAGTTTTTTGACAATAGTTATTCTGAATTCATTGTTGTTTAGTTTACTTACTTCTGAGCCCTCAGAGCATAATTCTGGGTGTTTATTGTTTTCCCTCTGGTCTGGCATTTTGATGAATTGCCCGATGCTGGAAGTATGAGTGTTCCCCATTGTGATATTATTCGGTTGCAGTTACAGCCTATCGCCACTAGATGGGGGTTGAGAGCCCCATATTCTGAGCCCTCTACCTTCAGCCGAGAGGGCATGGCACAGCGGCGATGAGTTGGGGGGTGTGCTTTCTCTTGTGTGCAGACCTGGATTTCCTGATCAGCTCTTGCTATCTGGTCTCCTGGGGTCTCGGCTTGATGAGGTCACCCCACGTGAAATCTTTTGCCCCGTTAGAGGGCTTCCCTCTAGGCTGCAAGGGCCCTAGGGAGTCCTGGGTGATCCTGTGGCCATACAGCCCCTCCCCGACTCCTTCTCTCACAGAGCCTCCTGCTGCAACGATCCCAGTCTTTAGGGGAGGGAGCGAAGTTCTCTCTCACCCTGTCCCAGCTGGTCAGAGGGGTGCTCCAGCCTCTCCGTCCTCCATTGTTTGGGTGCTGTGACTCTCTGAGGATTTCTGTGCTATTAGGATATTTTCTATTGGAATATGGTTGCTCCTTTTTGTTGTATGTTGGAGGGGAGAGAGTCCCAGGCAAGCTCACTCCACCATGACGCTGATGTCACTCCTTCAGTATGTCTTTTTTAGAATTTAATTTTCTAATTGGTTGTTGCTGTTGGATAGGAATACTCCAACAACCTGCTGAGTGCTCTCAGTCAATCCACTATTTTTCCTGTAGATCTCTTTAAGACATCTCTAAATCATCATCTGCAAATAGTGACTTTGTGAAACTTCCTTTCTCATCCTTACACTTATTTTCCTGATGTAATTCTGATGTCCAGTTGCTCCAGGATGATGGTAAATGGCAGTGGTGATAGCCTTGAGCACAGGGAGCCAACAGCAGGCGTCTTTGTCCTGTCCCCGGCTCCCAGGGGGTGCACCTGCTGTTGTGCTATTAACACTTGCCGCTGCAGGCTTCTGAGATGTGCTTTTTGCCACGTTAATGCGGGTTCATTTCTAATTTTCTAAGATTTTTTTTCTTAAGTCATAAATGAGCATTGAATTTTATAAAATGATTTTTCTTCATTTACTGATATTATTTTGCTGTTTTTCTCTTTTAGCATATATACACACATGGTGTATATATGTCTGAATTTGAATGTTTATGATATTTCTTTCTGGATTTGTTTATTTTTTGCATTTTTGTATTCACATTCAAAAGTAAGATTGGCTATAATTTTCCTTTTTTATCTGTTCTTTCCCTGTCTTGTATTCAAGGTTTACTAGTCTTATAAAATGAGTATAGCAGAACTCACTAGGAAAACTGTCTAAACTAAGTCTATTTTGTAGATAGAATTTTAAATACCAATTCAATGTCTGTAATAGCTAAAAGCCCATTCAGGTTTTTAATTTTCTTCTTGAACCAGGTTTGGTAATTTATATTTTTCTGGTAACTATATTTTTTCTACCTAAGTTTCAAATATTTTCACATAAAGTTATTAGTAATCTTTAATGATTTAAAATGATCTCTGCTCTGTTTGTGGTTATGTGCCTCCCCCTTTCCCAATCAGTGTCACTTATTCTGGACATACTCCTTTTTTCCGTTAGTCCTTCTTGTCAAGGCTTTATCTATTTTACTGGTGTCTTCAATGATAATATTTTGAAAAGAATATGCATTCTTTAGTTTTTGGGTAAAGGATTTATATGAGTGTATCCATTAAATCAAAATTGTTTATTGCATTTTTCAATTATTCTACATCTTTGCTCCCCCTGCCCCCGTCAGCTTGTTTTTGAGTATTGCCTGTTACAACCTCCCATCATGATTGTGGCTCTTCATTTATCCTTGTAATTCTACCAATTTTTGCTTTATATAGTTAAAGCTATGTTGGTAAGTAAGGATTATTATATCTTATGGTGGAATTTTTTGAAATGACCTTCCACATCTATTCTTCACTGAATTTGGAGGCAAGGTGCTGTAAGGAGCAGAACCTGAGAGTGGAGGAGTCTGGCTTGCACGCTTAGCACACAGACACCACAGGCAGAGAGACACTGCGGGTGGAGAGCTACTGCAGGTGGAGAGCCGACAGCCCTCACTCTGCAGCAGGGAACACGGGAGCCCCCAGGTCCCTGGGAACCTCAGGATGTCAGCCACGTGCCGTGTTGGTGAAACAGCAGCAACAATTTAGCTTGTTGGCGTGTGATGCTTTTACTCCTGCTGTAGTAATGTCCAGAAAAAGGATAAACTCAGGCTAGAGACAGGCAGTCTGCAGCACACATGCAGGGCCTGTGGGGGGCAGAGAATGCCTCTCTGCCATGGGCTGAGTGTCCGCTGGCCGAGTTCCTGCAGGTCCCAAGGGCCGCAAGGGTGAAAGGTGCAAACAGAAGTGGTTCTGAGTGGCAGCCTTAGCAGAAAGTGCACGTAGGCCCCAGAGTCCTCACGCAGCTTGGATTCAGTTCTCTCTGACAGGACGAGCACACGGGTTGAAGCAGATTAAAGGTAGTCCCCCTCGGGGCTGTCTGTCGCGTTGTTTCAAGGGTTCGGGCGTGAGATCTCACCAGACAAAGGTAGAGGATGTGGAAGCTGTGCTGCTCGCCTTTCCCCATCCATTCTGCTCCTGCTCTGCTGTAACTGAGCTCCACATAAATTTGGGGCATAATGTGTACAGTTATAAACCATGTTTCTTGGCCTTCCTTGCTCACTGTGTGACAGCTCAGGTAAGTTCTGGGTAATGAGGTGCAAAAGCAAGTCCTTTTGGGAAGCCTCTTTAAAGTACAGCCGAGCTCATTCCTTCCTTGCCTTCATCTTCCTGTTGGGACAATTATGCGACGGCTGAAGGTCTAGCAGCTATATGCTATTGTTTTTCAATATTTTTCTCTCTCTCACTTTTTAAAAGAAGTTTTATCGAGATATAATTTACATACTGTAAAGTTCACTCATTTAAAATGTGTAATTCCATGTTTTTTAGTATATTTACACAGTTGTACACCATTACCATAATCTAATTTTACATTTCATCACCTCCCAAAGAAACCCCATGCCCACAGAGGTCACTCCTCATTCTTCCCCTCCCCCTGCCCCAGGCAACCACTAATCTACTTTCTGCCTCTATGGATTTGCCTATTCTGGACATTTCCTACAGATGGAGTCATACAATGTATCATCTTTTGTGACTGCTTTCTTTCACTTAACTTAACGTTTCCAAAGTTCATCCACGTCACAGCATGTGTCAGTACTTCATTCCGTTTTATTGCTGAATAATATTCTATTGTACGGATATGCCGCATTTTATTTATCCATTCATCCATTGATGGACATTTGAGTTGTTTCCACTTTTTGGTTATTATGAATAATACTGCCATGTACATTTTTATTCAAGTTTTTGTTTTGTTTTGTAGATGTACATTTTCTTTTCTCCTGAATAGATGTAAATAAAACATTATTATTGTTGCTTTATAAGTTGATTGTTTAAATTTGTCCACATTTTTTTTTGAGGAACTTTAGCCCTGAGCTAACATCTGCTGCCAATCTTCCTCTCTTTGCTGCGGAAGACTGGCCCTGAGCTAACATTCGTGCCCACCTTCCTCTACTTTACATGTGGCATGCCTGCCACAGCATGGCTTGATAAGCAGTGTGTAGTTCCGCACCAGGGATCCAAACTGGTGAACCCCAGGCTGTTGAAGCAGAACGTGCGAACTTAACTGCTGCACCACCAGGCCAGCCTCTGAATTTATCCACATTTTAAAAATTTATTTGCTCACTATTCTTTCTTATATCTCCCATATTATATCTGTAATCATTTTACTCCTGTATGAAGCATATCCTTCAGATTTATTTCTGTGAGGGCAAACTTTCTCAGTTTTTGGTCTGAAAATTTCTGAATTTCTCTCTCAGTCTTGAAAGATAGTTTTTTTGGGTGATGTGGGTTGATTTGTGGCCCCTGAAGATCTAATTGCTGGTTTCTGTGAATGTGGCCTCATTGGAAATAGGGCCTTTGCAGATGTGATCAAGCTAAGATGAGGTGGTATTGGGTTAAGATGGTTCCTAATCCAGCGAGGGTATCCTTATAAGAAGGGGGACATTCGGACACAGGGACACGGGGAGGAAGGTCATATGATGCTGGAGGCAGAGACTGGAGTGACGCAGCTGCAAGCCAAGGAATGCCAAGGATTGTTGGCAACCACCAGAAACTAAGAAGAGGCAGCAAGGACTCGACCTTAGAGCCTTGAGAGGGAGCACGGTCCTGTCGACGCCTTGGCTTTGGCCCCCCAGAACTGTGAAGGAGTAAACTCCTGTTCCTGTCAGCCATCCAGTTTGTGCTAATTTGTTATGGCAGCACTAGGAAACTAACGCACTGAGTATAAAGTTCTGTGTGGGCAATCACTTTGTTCTTAACATCATGAGGATGTTATTCCACAGTCTTTCTGATTTCCTTTGTTCTTCCTGAGAAACTAACTGATCTCACTCTTGTTTCTCTGTAACCGATCTTTCTCCTCTTCTTGACTGATTTTAAGATCTTCTCTCTGTCTCTAGCTACCTGCACTCTCACTACAAAATGCCTGCATTTGGATTTCTTTTCATTTATTCTGTTGGGATTTATTGGACCTTGGAATCTGAAGATGTGTATCTTTCATCAATTCTAGAAAACTGTAAGCCATTATCTTTTTGAATATCTTTTCTTGAAACTCTACTATCTTATTCTAGAAACCTGATTAGATGTAAATAAGTTCTTTTTACTCTGATCTTGATCTTACCCTCTCTTTCATATTTTCACATTTCTTTGTCTTTCAGTGCTGTGTTCTGAGTTATTTTTTCAAATCTCTCTTCCGGTTTACCAATTCTCTCTTTAGTTGTGTATAATATGCTATTTAACTCATCCATTGAATGTTTTGTTTTTTATGGCACAATATAAAAGTTGAAATGTTTTAACATTTTTTACTGTTAATTATAGTAAACATACAAAAAAGTATGTAAAACACAAACATATAGCTTAACTACCTGTGGCAAACACTTGTGTAATTGCCCCAAGCAAAGAAATAGGGTACCGCCACTCCCAGCAGCCCTTGCCTGACCCTCCCCAGTCATCCTCCCTTCCTCCCCTTAGCAGTAACCACACTCTCAGCTTCCATGGCATTCCTTTTATCAATTTTTTGTGTTTGTTTTACTGCCTAGCTATGCATTCCTAAACATATAATTTAATTTTGCTATTTTTCAACTTTATACAATGGAATTACACAGTGATATTCTGTTGTGTTTGATTTCTTTTTGCTGAATATTGTGTTTTGAAGATTAATCTATGTTGTGTATCTGTATATCTATGATTCATTTATTTTCATTGCTATATAGTATTCTCTTGCATGAATATACCTCAGTTTCTTTATCGTTTCTACCACTGATGGACATTTGTGTTGTGGCCACTTTGGCTATTTTGGCATTTTCCAAAATGTATTCTAGTGCACATAAGCAAGTATTTCTGTAGGGTCTGTGTCTAGGAGTACAATTGCGGGGTCAGATTTACTGGATATTACCAACACTGTTCCCAGTGTGGCTGCACCATTTCACACTCAACCAGCAATGTACAAAAGGCCTGTTGCTCCATGTCCTCACTGATATTGATATTGTCAGACTTTTAAACTTTTGCCAGTCAGGCAGGTGTGTGGCATTATTCCCTGTGGTCTTAATTTGCATATCCCTGATTAACAGTGAGGATGAACTGAGTTTGTATGTTTGTTGGCCATTTGGATGTTCTTTTTTCATCTGGTGTGTGTTCCAGTCTTTTGCCCATTTTTCGACTTGGTTCTTTGCCTTTTTCTTATTGATTTCGGGTAATTCTTTACATATTCTGGGAGGAGGCTTTTTGTCACTCCTCACCTTTTTTCACTGAGTGGCTTGCTTTTCACACTACTCATAGAGTCTTTTTAGAAACCAAATTTCTTAATTTTAATGTAGTTAAACTTACTAATCGTTTCTACTATGTTTAGTGCCTCCTGTGTCCTGTTTAAGAAATCTCTCTCTCCCTTGAAGTCACGGAAGATATTCTCCTAGATTGGCTGCTCAAATATTTATCATTTTTCTTTTCACAATCTTCCTGGTATTGATTTTTGAGAGCGGGGAGGGAAGGATCCAAGTTTATTCTTTTTCATCTGTAAATCCAGTTGTCCTAGCACCATCTGATGCAAAGCTGGCCTTTCTCCAGCACTCTGCAGTATCACATTTATCATAAATCAAGTGTTTGTTTATTTGTGAGTTTGTTTCTGGAATTTCTAATATGTCCATTGGCCTATCTGTCTATCCTTGTGCCAACACTCTGCTTTCTTGCCCTCTGTGATGGTTAATTTTATGTGTCAACTTGGCCGGAGAATGGTGCCTGGACATTTGCTCAAACATTGTTCTAGATGTTTTTGTGAAGGTGTTTTTGGGTGAGATTAATATTTAAATTGGTGGACTTTGAGTAAAGCAGATTGCCCTCCACAATGTGGGTGGGTCTTACCCAATCAGTTGAAGGCCTTAATAGAACAAAGACTGGCCTTTCCTAAGCAAGAAGGAGTTCTGCCAGGAGACTATCTTTGGATTCAAACTGCAACTCTCCCCTGGGTTTCCACCCTGCTCACCTACCCTGCAGATTTTGACTTACCAAGCCTCCACAATTGTATGAACCAATTCCTTAAAATAAATCTCTCTCTGCATGTACCCATCCTGTTGATTCTCTGTGGAGAACTCTGACAATACATCATAATTTTTATAATGTTTTGATAGCCAGTAGAGGAGATTGATCTTTTTTTTTTTTTTTTTAAAGACCTCCCTGATTGATCTGGGTCCTTCTCATGTCCGCCTGTTTACGTCTCCTTCGTTTTCACTCAGCAACGCTTTGTGTTTGTCAGTGGTAGAGGTCTTGCACATCTTTCCTCCTTAAGAATGTCTCCAGCCGCTCTAATGGTCTGCTGTGGTCTCAGCACCAGACAGTGGGCTCCCTGAGGGAGTAAACGCTGCATCCCTGGCACCCAGCACAGGCTGGGCCCAGAGTAGCTGTGTAACAAATATTTCTTGCATAACTTAATGAATTTTATTGTTCATACAGAGGGACTTTTTTAGCGGTCTGCCAGAAGGTGCATAATGCAGCAGTGAATCATCAAACATTTATTGAACACCCATCACAGGCAAGGATGCGTATAGAGCACATTTTATTTTGTTATGCAACTGTCGCCAGCACTAGCACTGGCTGGGCGAGCGTCTCTGGGATCTCCCTGGCATCAGTATTCTCTCTGGAGTCAGCATCAGGACACGATGAATGCAGCTGCCTCACAGTGGGCACTTCCAATGTGCTTCTCTGTCTCAGTGTGTCTTCCCAGGGGAGAAGACTTCAGGGAGAAGGCAGGCTGGCCCCAGCCACCTGGCTCCCCGCTTCTCCCTCAACCCAAGCCTGCCCACCACACCCCACCATTTCCCTCTGGCCTCCTCCTTGTTCTCTTTGCACAAAATTCAATTTGCATTTTGCTGGAGATGAATAATTGGAACTCTCCAGCATGAATAATTCTGGGCAAATTAACTTTCATGCCAATCAGGGAAAATTAATTAGCTTCATCATGTGTCACATTTTCCGGGTGGGATGGGGGGGGTGCCCTCCAAGTGGGGCCCCACCTCTTCCCAGCCTTGGGCTCTTCTTCCCCAGCACTTTGGAGAAGATTGCTTGTCAGTTTTATTGTTTGTTTGTTTGTTTTTAACACTTCCGTAGGCAACAATGGGATTCCTCCTTGCAGCTAAATGACCCATTTAACAAGCATAATAAAAACCTCCTGGGAGCCACCGCTGGCTGAGTCGAATCCGGCCTGGTCCTCTACAGCCCAATATCTTTTTTCAGCCTTTTTATTTGCTTTTGTGGAATACAAAAACTTATAGAGAAGCACATAAGAGATATAAATTGCAGCCTAATGAATTATTGTAAAGCGAATATCTTCTCATGAATATCTTCTCCTATTCTGTGGCTTATTTTTTCTCTCTCTTAACAATATCTTTTGATGAAAGAAGTTCTTAATTTTAATATACTCAAATATGTCAATCTTTCCCTTTATGCCCTGATTAGAAATTTATTCCAAACTGAAGTGTTTATATTGTTTTTTTATGAGAAATCTGTAGTTCTTTCCTATTTTTTCCAAAATGGAAATAGCTTTATGTTTTTTTAAATAAAAATAGTAGACGATCTTAGTTTCTGCTTTGCACACACTCACAAGAACTGTTTAAAAATAGGTTGCAAATACCATGACACTTTACTCTTAATTATTTCAGATGAAAGATAATACCATCTTCACACCTAAGAAGACTAACAAACATCTAATACCATCAGATATCCAGTACTTATTCACATTACCCTAATTATCCCCAAAATGCCTTTGATATATGTAGAAGGATTAGTTTGCCTCCTCTTAAATTTCATACAAACGGAATCATATAGTATATAATCTTTTGTGCTTGCTTTCACTCATTATTATATGGGAGTGATTCACTTGTGTGTGGCTATAGCTCATTTTTGTTCCTTGCTATGTCGTATTCCTTTGTATGAATATGCCGTAAAATGTATACCCAGGCTATGCTGATGGGTAATTGAGTTGTCTCCCATTTATGAATAAAGTCACTATCAAGATTCTTTTATATTACTATTGGTGAACAGACCCAAGAGTGGAATTGCTGGGTCATAGAGTAAAAGTTGTCTTAATTACATTCCCACCAGCAATGTATGAGAGTTTATCTCCTTGCCGGTATTTGGTACTGTCAGTCCCTGTTAGTTTTTCTAGGAATATAGTGGTATCCTGTGATGGTTTTAATTTATATTTTTCCTCCCTAAATTGGTTAATGGGAGTAATGATGTTGACCACCTTTTCATATACATGGCCATTTGGATTTTCTCTTTTATAAAGAAAAGACTGTAGGCTTTTCGTATTTTTCCATGGGATTGACTGTCTTAAGAAATAACCAGCTTGTAGGAGTTCTTTAATCCTGTACATCCAAGTCCTGTGCTGGATTATGTAACGCAAATGTCTTCCGGTCCATGTCATATTCTTACTGTTTTCATGATGTCTTTGGGTGAACAGAAGCTCTTAGTCTTAATAAATTCTAATTTTATTTTCATTTTTCAATGTGTTCCGTTTAAGAAATCTTTGCCTACTCTAAGTTTATAAAGCTATTCTCCTATATCTTTCTCTAGAAGATTTGGTGTTTCACCTTTCACATTTAGGTCTGTGATCCATCACAGATTCATTTTTGTAGGGGGGAAGGGTAAGGTTTATTTTTTCCCATATGGATATCTAATTATCCAGTATCATTTATTGAAAAAATCCTCCTTCCCCCCTGAATCACAGTGCTGCCTCTGTCGTAAATGAAATGACAATATATGTGGGGGTCTTTTTCTGGGATTTAAAAAATTCTGTTCCGTTGGTCTATGTCTCTATCCTATGCCAGGCTACACTGCCCTTATTACTGTGGTTTTAGAGTGAGCCTTGAAATCTGGTGGTCTGTTCACTTTGTTCTTCCACTTCAGAATTGTCGTGGCTACTCTAGATCTTTGCATTTCCATATTAACTGTATTTTTTCCTTTGTTTGTTTGTTTGTTTTTGGTGAGGAAGATTGGCCCTGAGCTAACATCAATTGCTGGTCTTCCTCCTTTTGCTTGAGGAAGATTGTCACTGAGCTAAGATCTGTTCCAGTCTTCCTCTATTTTGTATGTGCGACACTGCCACAGCGTGGTTTTCATGAACGGTAGTATGTCTGTGCCCTGGATCCATACCCGTGAACCTTGGGCAGCCAAAGCAGAGCACAGCACATGAACTTAACCACTATACCACTAGGCCGGCCCCTTCATGTTAATTTTAGAACCACATAATAATTTACACACACACAGTGAGATTTTGCTTGAGATTGGATTTCAGCTACAGATCATTTGTGGGGAACTGGTATTGTCACAACACCAAGTCTCTCAACCCATGGACAAGGCACAGCTCCTCCGTTTAGATCCTCTTTGTTTTATTTCATTTTTAAAGATTGGCACCTGACCCAACATGCGTTGCCAATCTTCCTTTTCTTCTTCTTCTTCTTCTCCCAGAAGTCCCCAGTACATAGTTGTGTATTTTAGTTGTGGGCCCTTCTGGCTCTGCCACGAGGGATGCCACCTCAACGTGGTCTAATGAGCGGTGCCATGTCCGTGCCCAGGATCTGAACCTGCGAATTGCTGACGCGGAGTGCGTGAACTTAACCACTTGGCCACGGGCCGGCCCTAGATCATTTTTATTTTTCCTCAGAATGCTTGACAGTTTTCAGTGGTAGAGGTCTCGCACATCGTGTGTTCAATTTATTCATCAGTGTGCTGGTAAACCTGCTCTCAGGGGTGAGGGAGGGGAGCCCTGACTGACAGCAGTTGCTAATTTCTGTGGTGTAAATACTCCCGCCGTGGTTGATTTCAAGCTGACAGTGTGACGTCAGTGAACAGGGAGCTGGGGAGAGCTGCTGTGGGGGCAGGATCCCCCGGACATTCCCCGGGATTTCCTGCCCGCTGGTGTGCGGCTCCACGTCATCCCTGCAGTGAGAGGACGATGGATTTCACTCCTGTGACTAGGCTGCCGTGTGGCACAGCTGACCTAAAGACAGACACGTTATCCAGGCGGGCCTGACCCATCACATGAGCCCTTAAAGCGGGAGGTTTTCTCTGGCTGGCTGAAGAAGGATAAGTTAAGGAGATGTAAAGCATGAGAAGTATCAACCTGCGGGAGGCGGTCTGTTGACGACGTGGAAGGCGACGTGTGGTGAGGACCTGAAAGCAGCCTCTAGGAGCTGAGAGTGGTCCCTGGCCCCCAGCCAGCAAGAGAACGGGGACCTTGGTCCTGCAGCAGCCAGGAAATGAATCGTGCCAACAACCAGCGAGCTTGACAGAGGACCCTGAACCCAGATGAGGCCTGCGTGCCCGGTGAGACCCTGAGCAGAGAATCTAGTCGTGTCGTGCCTGCACTTTTGACCCAGAGAAACCGTGAGGCAGTGTTGTTTTAAGCCACTAAGTTTGTGGTAATTGTTATGTAGCAACAGAAAACTAATACAAATTTTGGTATGAAAGTGTGGTGATGTTGTGACAAATCCCTAGAATGTGGGTATGGGTGGTAACGTCCAGTTCTGGTGACCTGGAGCAATGCTGTTCCTCCCTGGTCCTTCCTCATACACCAAGAAGACCTGGGAGGTAACACAACAACCAGCCATGGGAAGTCTCTGACAGGCGCAAAGAAGGCAGACTGCCGAGGGGCTCAGGACGCGGGGAAGGACACGGCAGTGAGCTCCCTGGTGTCCTGTGGCTTCTCACATCTCCCCCACAGTGCACTGTAGACCCTCTGACCGTGACCCACCAGCAGACACAGACTGAAAGGCTCCAAGAAAAGCCTGTTCCCTCCCAGCCAAAGGCCCAGGCACAGGGCTGCCTAACAACAGGAAACCTTCCGGCAACAGCCTTCCTACTCCAGCCACACAGTGCTGAAAACGGCAGCACACTTTCAGTGTGGCTGGGCAGGGGTCCTCCTGGGCAGTGTGGAAGCAGGTGGCACTTCAGTCCCCCTGCCAGGGGCGTGCCAAGACGGCCCAGCCATGGGTGAACCTCCCCCCCACCAGCAGCAGTGAAACTGGGGGGGATCAGAACATGCCACCCCCAATAGGGCACTTTGACATAAGGGTTACTTTGAGCTGAAGGCAACGAAAAACAGCAGACACAGGAAAAGCTCTCCACCTTCCTCTTTTCTGCCTAAAAGCAGGGCGTAAATTTCCCTTTGTGAAGGTGTTCCACCTCCTCTCGCCTACACCGGGACGGACGAGGAAAACAGTCATTATCGCTAGAAACAGAAAGTCGGCACCGAGTTGGGTCTGCATAAACAATCCTTACTAAGATAATCCTCATCTTCCATTAGTTTCCCCCATATTTTCACCTTTCCAATTTACTGCTCCTGGGAACCCCAAACCCTTTTTCTTTGTCTTGTCACTTCTCTACAAAATTTATTATCCTTTGTTAAGATGGCATATAAGCCCCGAATTCTAACCGCCCATTTGAGATATTCATCACCGAGTTCTCCTGCATGTATGCACATTACATGCATAAATAAACGATTTTTTCTCCTGTTAATTTGTCTTTATTAGTTTGATTCAGGGACCCCAGCCACTGAGCCTACGACAGTAGGGGAAGAACATTTTCCTCCCTACAAAACTTAACGAGGCAGTGGTAGCAGGACGAGCCTCCACTCTCTTCTGGCATCAAGGAAGTGGAATGAGGTGATGGGAAGCGGGCTTGTTGGTACTCAGCTCCCCCTCCCCTGCAGGCACCAGCCAGCTCCCCTGATCTTGGGATTCCACCCTGCAGCAGACAGGCAGTATGAGTCAGCCTCTCCTGCCCCTTCCAGGCGGCCGCAGGGCCCAGCAGGGAGCTGACCGTACAACCCCACTTAGAAGCAATGAGGCTGTACCACTTGCTGCCTCCTTTTTACCTGGAAGGTGTCACTGGGGGTTGAGGGAGGAGCCAAGCTGCCAGCCCGCCCACCTGCATGGAGACGGTGCCAATCACTGCCCCGCTTCTGCCGGAGTGCTGTCAGTGAGCCCAGTGGGAAACTGCAAATACGCAGCCACTGGCCCTTTACATGTCAACAGAAAGACGGCCTGCTCAAAAAGGGAAGATGAAATAAGAGCCAGAGTTTCATGATATAATTTCCAAAATGTCCAGATTGCAATTGAAAATCACTCATCATACTAAGAAACGATGACACCCCAACAGGAATGAGAATAAACAATCAACAAAGGGCAACACTGAGATGAATCAGGTGTTGGTTTATCTGACGTGGATTTTAGAGCAGTCATCATCAAAATGCTTCAACAAACAATCATGAATTCTCTGGAAACAAATGAAACAGTAGAAAATACCAGCAAAGAGAAAGAAGTTATAAAAAAGAATCAAATGGAAATTGGAAGATGGAAAAATATAATAACCAAAATAAAGAACTCTCTGGATGGGCTCAGGAGTAGAGCGGAGATGACAGAGTACAGACCCAGAGGAATTAGGGACTTAACCCAGAAACCAACTAGACCTAACAGACATCTCCAGAACGCTCCAGAAAGCAGCAGAATAAACACTTTTTCGGCATCCAGGGAGCAGATATCAGGATAGACCATATTCTGGGCCACAAAGTAACCTCAAGTTTAGAAGAATTGGAATCACATGGAGTGTGTTTTTCTGACTGTAATGGAATCAAAATAGAAATACAACAGAAAAATCTCTAAACACTTTGAAGTTAAAATCACTCGTATAAGTAATATATGAGTCAAAGAATAAGTCTCAAAGAAATATAAAAAATACAAAAAGCTAAATTTAAATGAAAATGTAAGATATTGAAATATGTGGGACAGAGCTAAGGCAAATCTGAGAGGAAAATTTACAGCTTACTACACTAAATGCTTACATAAGAAAAGAGGAACAGTTTAAAATCATAATTTAAATGTCTACCTAAAGAAACTAAAGGGGCTGGCCCTATGGTGTAGTGGTTAAGTTTGGCATGCTCTTTCAGTGGCCTGGGTCAGCAGATTTGGATCCTGGGCACAGACTTACTCCATTTGTCAGCCAGGCTGTGGTGGCATCCCACATATAAAATAGAGGAAGATAGGCACAGATGTTAGCTCAGGGCCAATCTCCCTCAGCCAAAAAAAAAAAAAAAAAAAAAGGAAAAAAATTAAAGAAGAAGAAACTAGAAAATGAAGAGCAAAATAAATGTCAAGTAAACAGAGGAAGGAAATAATAAACGTAAGAGCAGAAAAAAACCAGGAAACCAATAGAGCAAAATCAATGAAACAAAAAAGCTGGTTTTTTAAAAAATATTAATAAAATTGATAAATGTCCAGCAAGACTGAGAAAGATTAAAAAAGTGAAGACAGGAATCATCAATATAAGAGTGAAATGGAATATAAGTACAGAGCCTGTAGCTAAAAATGGGATATTAAGGAAAATACTGTGACTATCTTTACACTCATAAATTCAACAATTTAGACCAAAAGGACCAATTCCTCAAAAACTGCAAACTACCACAACTCAATCAAGATGAAACAATGTAATGAAATTGAATTTGCAATTAAAAAGCTTTTCCCAAAAGAAATCCTTAGGTCTCCATGGTTTCACTGGAAAATTCTACCAAACATTTAAAGAAAAATAAACACCGGTTTTACAGTCTCTTCTAGAAACTATAAAAGAGGAAACAGTTCCTAACTCATTTTACGAGGCTGGTATTATCCTGTTAAAAAGTGCATTCAACCGAGTACATCTTAAAGAACTCATTGGCTTTATTTACAATTCATGAGTTGGGCAGCATCCCGTCCAGCAGATAGAAAGGAGCCCCAGAAGACTTGTCCAGCCACAAGGAAGGGGGCACAAAGTTACACCAGCAAAGAGTGGATTGCTGTAGCCGGGTCACTTTCCTTTAGGGGCTGACAGGGTCCGTCGGGCAGATGCCCTCACTAGCGCTGAGCCGGTGGCTCCTGACTGACTGGTTTAAGGGTCCACATCCAGGAGAGGCCGAAAGTGTAATGAAGTTCAGTCTCTGCTTAGTGACGTGGGCTTAGCTGAAGTGAGCCATTTTGGGCCTGTTTTCTTGTTTTTAACAATCCTAATACCAAATCAGACAAAAACACTTCAATGGTAACAACAAAAGACTCAAAAAACTACAGACCAATATCTTCCATGAATTAGATGCAAAAAATGCTCAAAAATTAGCAAACCAAATCTGACAACATATAACAATTACCATACACCATGACCGAGTGGGATTTGTTTCAGTTAGGCAAGGTTAGTTAGACATTCTAAAGTCACTGTAATCTACTGTATTAACACGCTAAGATTCAGAAAAAGCATTTAACAAAGTCCAACTCCCATTCGTAGTAAAAAGTCTCAGCAAGTCAGAAATAGAGGGGAGCTAGCTCGACTTGATAACGAGCTTCTGCAAAAACTCTCCGGCTGACATCAGACTTAGACTGAATTCTTCCCCTCTAAGATTGGGTGCAAGGCAAGGAGGTGAGCTCTCACCACTCTTACTCAATCCAGCGCTGGAAGTCCTAGCCACCAGGCAAGGGAAAGAGATAAAAGACATGCGGATTGCAAAGGAAGAAATAAAACTGTCTAGATTTACAGATGACGTGATTATTTACGTAGAAAATCCCAAGGAATATAGAAAAGAATCAAACAACCTCCTAGAACTAACAAGTGAGCTGAATGAGGTTGCAGGATCCAACATCAGCACACAAACACCAATTGCATTGCTATATCCCAACAATATGGAAGCTGAGATTAAAAGCACTATGTCACTTACAGCCAATCCAAAGAAAGTGAAAATTTTAGGTATAAACTTTAAATATGTATAGGACATGTGCGCTGAAAGTTATAAAATCCTGATGAAAATAATCAAAAAAATCTAAATAAATGGACAGACTCACCGTGTTCATGGGTTAGAAGAGTCAACGTGGTAAAGATATCAACTCTCCCCGCTTGATAGACAGGTTTAGTGCAATTTCTATCAAAACTCCAACGCGTTTTTTTTGTAGACATGGTCAAGTTTATTTTAAAGTTTATATGGAAAGGTAAAAGAACTAGAATAGCTAAAATAATCCTTTTTTTTTTTTGAGGCAGATTAGCCCTGAACTAACTGCTGCCAATCCTCCTCTTTTTGCTGAGGAAGACTGGCCCTGAGCTAACATCCGTGCCCATCTTCCTCTATTTTATGTGGGACGCCTGCCACAGCATGGCTTGACAAGCGGTGCCATGTCTGCACCCAGGATCCGAATCGGTGAACCCCGGGCTGCCGAAGCGGAACGTGCGAATATAACCGCTGCGCCCCGGGGCCGGCCCCATCTAAAACAATCTTAACAAGGAAGTACAGAGTGGGAGGAATCACTCCGCCCGATATTGAACTTCCCATCCGGCTATGGTAATCAAGACTGTGTGGTGCTGGCGGAGGGACAGACGCATAGGTCAGTGGACCGTGTTCGAGGACCCAAATATAGACATGCAAAAGTATCTTCAACTCATTTTTGACAAAGGTGCAAAAGCAATTCAATAGAGGGATAACAGCCTTTCCAACAAATGGTGCTGGAGAAATTTGATATAGACAGGCAAGAAACAAAACAAAACAAAAAAAACCGACAAAAACTTCGATCTAAATCTGACGGTTTGTACAAAAATTAACTCAGAATGGATCATAGATTTAAATGGATATGTAAAATTAGAAAACTTTTCAATGACAGCATAGGAGAAAACATTTTTTAAATCTGAGGCTAGACAAAGAGTTCTTAGACTTAACACCAAAAAGACCAAAAATGAAAAATTGGTACATTGGACTCTATCAAAATTAAAAGATTTGCTCTATGAAAGATCCTGTTAAGATGAAAGTGCAGGGTCCGGTCTGGTGGCGCAGCGGTTAAGTTCACACGTTCCGCTTCGGCGGCCCGGGGTTCACTGGTTCGGATCCCGGGTGCGGACACGGCACCGCTTGGCACGCCATGCTGTGGTAGGCGTCCCACATAGAAAGTAGAGGAAGATGGGCACGGATGTTGGCTCAGGGCCAGTCTTCCTCAGCAAA
>NC_060270.1:65203244-65279619 GCF_021613505.1 Equus quagga
AGTCAGGGCCAATTACAGTGCAATGAGGTATCATCACACACCTCTCAGAATGGCTAAAGTGAAAAATAATGATGACACTAAACGCTGGCAAGGAAGCAGAGAGAGCAGATCGCTCTTATGTTGTGTATGGGAATGTAGAATGGTACGGCCTCTTTGAAAAATCATTTGGCAGTGTCTTAAAAAACTAAACACTTAACTACCATAGCGCCTAGCATCACACTCAAGTATTTATCTCAGAGAAATGAAAAATATTCACACAAAAACTGTACATAGCAGCTTTAATAGCCCCCAAATGGCAAAAACCCATGTCCTGCAGGGAGCGAGTGGTTAAACAAACTGTGGTGCCAGCACCCCGTGGAATTCTACTCTGCGACTGGAGGAATGAACCACTGATGCGGGCAGCAACTCGGAGGAACCCCTAGGGAGTGATGCCAAGTGAAAAATAGTCCATCTCAACATGTTAGCTACTGTGTCATTCTATTTGTATAACATTCCCAAAATGACGACATGACAGAAATTGAGAACAGATTAGTAGTTGCCAGGGATCAGGGAGGAGGGAGCTGGGTGTGGGCATAAAACGGTGGCATGAGGATCATTTTGGACTGTTCTGCATCTTGACTGTATCAATGTCGCTATCCAGTTGTGATACTTTGTAAGATATAACCATTGGGGGACTCTGGGTAAATGGCACATGGGATCTCTTTGTATTATTTCTTACATGTGAACATTCACTGATCTCAAAAAATTTAAATAAAAATGTTGGAGTTTCTTTGGAATTGGGCAATTGACAGAAGCTGAAAGAATTTTTGGGAATAATATGGAAGAAAACCCCCTTAATTGCCTTGAACAGACTGGTAGTAGAAATATGGACATTAAAGATGCGGCTGGTGAGGCCTCAGAAGGAAGTAGGGAGCATTATAGAGAAATCCTAAATTGCCTGAGAGAAAACCTAAATTAGCGGTGAACAGCCGGTTAATAGAAATCTGGAATTTGAGAACACTCTTGGTGAGGGCTCAGAATTAAGTAAGGAACGTTACTGGAAATGGGAGGAAGGAGCATCCTCGTTAGGAAATCTTAACAAAATCGTGTCTGGGCTTATGCGGGAGCAAAACCCTAAGGGGTGGACGTGCGTAGATGGCTAAGGAGATTTCAAAGCACAGTGCTCGAGGTACTTCCTGGCATCTTCCTTCTGCTTTTAGTGAAATGAGAGAGGAGAGAGGTAAGTTGAGGGAAGAACTGTTGGACAAAGAGGAACTGGGACTGGATGATTTTGAAAATTCTCCCCTTCTCTACGTGGCAAAAGACATTAAAAGTCGTAAGTGACTGCCGGAAGTGTGCCTTAGAGAAAGGGCCGCGTATGTGATTGGCCAGCCCGTTGCTGAAACCTTGACAAGATAAAGAAGGTCAGAACATTCAGCCACAGACAATCTCCAGGATCAAGGGAGCTCCTCATGGGTCTTCTCAGTCAAACCAGAGGGCTTCTAGAATGCTCAGAAGGTTTGCTCCTTAGCCATCTCAGAGGAAGTCCACGAAAGGGGAGGGATTATCTTGAAATGATCTGTGAATGTGGCTTTTGTCTAATGGACACAATGCATGCTGGAAACATGTGTTCCCTTTCAAAGGTGGGAGAGGAAGGATGACTCAGAGGTGGGGCCCAGAGCCCCAGAGGCTGACTCGCAGGCCCTGAGGCCAATGGAGGACCTCCTGCTGGTGTTTGCCTGGTGGATTTCAAAACTGCTTTCAACTGGTGACTATTTTACCTTCCATTTCCCCCTTAGTTGAACCAGAATGCTTCTAACTCTCACCCTATAGCTGTCCCACGCTTGTATGACGGGAGTGCTGGGGCAGATTACTCTCTAATTTCCCAGATGAGCAGAAGTGTGCCCAAGAGCGCCGCTAAAGGGTTACACCCGGGAGTCTCATTTACCCCTGAGTAGATATTTTATATGATGAGATTTGGACTTTTGAACTAATGAGATTTATAGATTTTTAGCCTTTGATTGGATGCTGTAATGGGCTGAGAATGCTGTCACCCTTGGGAGGAGGTGAATTTGTTTTTGCATTTGGGAGGGATGTGAATATTTAGGGGCCAGAGGGCGGAGTGTGTTGGGAAGGATCTAAAATGTTCCCCGAGATCACCCTCGAGCTGCGCACAACCCCGAGGACTGTGAAGATGATGACGTTTACTCCTGTGACTAGGTTACTTTGTATGGCACATCTGACCTTAGATTGGCAGATTATCTGGGTGAGTCTAACCTAGTCACGTCAGCCCTTTAAAAGTAGACATGTTCTCTGGCTAGTCACTGTGGCGCTGTGACAAGGACTGCGGGAGATCTCCAGGAGCTCCTGACTGACAGCCAAAGAAGCAGGGACTTTAGTCCTACAATTGCAAGGAACTGAATTCTGCCAACAACAAAATGGGGTCGGAAGTGGATTTTTTTCCAGTGCCTCCAGATGAGAACCTAGCCCGGCCAACAGCTTGACCTTAGCCTTGTGGGACCCTAAGCAGAGAATCCAGCTGCGTGGTGCAAAGGTCTGGCCTCCAGAACTACGTGATGAATTGGTGTTGTGTGTGGGTAACTTGTCGTGCTGCAGTAGGAAGCTAGGATAAATGTGCTCGGTGGCCTTCACGAGCAGGCCCAGGCTAGGGCCAGCATGGCGTGGGATCACCTCCTCGGTACTTGATATTTTTTGATGCTAACATAAATGGCGTTATCTCTTAAATTTCTAAGTGTCTATTGCTAGTGTACAGAAATACAATCAATTTTCATATATTGATTGACCTTGTATCCTGCTTTCCTGCAAAATTTAACTATTAGCTTTTTACTTTTGTATTGTCAACACATATACTCATGCCATTTGTGAACAAAGAGAGTTTTACTTTTTCCTTTCCAGTCTTGATGCCTTTTACCTCTTTTTCTTTGCTTGGCCTCCCGCTCAGTGTTGGGTAGAGGCGGTAAGAATGCTGTTCTTGTGTTCTTCCTGACCCTAGGGGTAAAGTGTTGGTTCTGACACTGTTAAGTGTGATGTTAATTTTGTTCTTCATCAGATTTAGGACATTTCCCTTCATTTTCACTTTACTGAGAGTTTTATTAGAAACGGATCTTAAAATTTATCACGCGCATCTTTTTTGGTATCTCTTGAAAGGATCATATGGTTTTTCTCCTTTATTCCGTTAATATGATGAATTACGTCAATTGATTTTGGAGTGTTAAACTAGCCTTGCATTTCATGACATATTACCATTTCTATATATCATTGGATTTATTTTGCTCCTTTTTAAAAGTATTTTTGCACTCTATTTAAGGATGAATTTGTCCAGTGAAATGACTAGGGCAGTGTTTCCCATTTTTATATCTGTGGAAGTTTATGTATAACAATGGCTTTGTTTCTTCTTTAAGGGTTTGTTACAGTTTTCTGGGGTAGCCATTTGGCTTGGAGCTTTGTGGGAATATTTTTGTTTAATTTAAAGTTTTAGGTTTTTTAATCATTATAGGATTCTTCAGATTTTCTACTCCTTCTGTCTGTACTGTTTTTCTAGAAATTTATTCATTTTTCGAAGTCCATTTCTGAAAGAAAATTACCTCCACATCTCCCTCATAGACCTCCTCTCAGTCTGCATTATCCTGTGATTTCCTAGAGGTTGGGAGATGTAAAGATATTATTTTAAAGCTGTCACTCCATCCTGGACATCGTCACGCACAGCGTCTAATCCAGGGATGGATTTGAAATAGACTCTTAATATCTGGTCATCGTTTTTTCTATTGTCCTTCTGGTTCCCAACTCTTGGTGGGATTTCCCTTTTTATTCTGTGGATAGACCTTGATGAGGAACCCTGACAAGTAGTTTGGAGTTTTCTTTCCCCCAAGTCAGAAAGGATGCTCTCACAGTGTTCCCTGGGCATGAATAAGGGATCTTGATATCAAAGGTCTCCACATGTGTTAGGAATTTCTTGCCTGTTGAGCAAGTGATTCCTGTCTCCTTTGCTGGTGTGCGGCTCAGGGAACAGAGCACCAGATGTTTGCCTTCCTGTGGCAGAGGATCCAAAGAAGGGAAGAAGCCACTCTTGGCTGCTTCACAGACGCCAGCTCGCTGGACCAGCAGTGGGACCTTCTCCAGCCTCCTTTGCCGTGTTCGATGCTCCGAGATGCACCAAACAGGAGTTTGATTAGAAAAGAACCACAGAGTCGTGGGGAAAGGAGGAGCCTGGAGCAGAAGCCATTCAGCACAGTGGCTTGCTGGGCTTGAAGAGGGAGGGAGAAAGCCTTTCCTCCCTACGGACCATCGGAACTGAAAGGGACCTTACACATGACAGTCCAACCCTCATAGAAAACAGATGGAGAGATTTCTGCTGCGGGAGGTGGCACCATTTGTCCTTGTTCATGCAGTGAGTGAAGCTGGGGCTGAGAAAACAGCTCACTCTTCTGACAGCCACTCTGAGTGCTTTCTGCAGCTGCGGCTGGCTCGCCCACTTCCTCGCCTTAGGCCTTTATTTTCACATTTACTCATCTGCCCAAACCACTAGCCTCAGGGGGTGACGCTCCTGCTCCTCTTCACACGGAGCCCCTTGCTTTACCCGCTCACTTTTTCACTCGGGGGAAGAGCCCAACACATTCACAGGGCTGTGTTTCTTAGCAACGTGATTTCCAGGCCTTAATATCAGGAACCGCGTGCCATTTTTCTCTCTCTTGTTCTGTGTGGTGCCTTCATGGGGTAAGAATTAGGAGTCAGCCAGACATTCTCCACCAAGTGGCTGGTGGGGAGATGGATTCAGGGGTCTTCTTGGGGCCAAATTGCCTACTTTTCAGGCATGATGGGGAATATGGATTGACAGAGTTACTGTTGGAGAGGAAGGAGGAGGTATCGGAACCGCAATGGTGTTTAACAAATATTTATTGTGTCACTACACATGCTGGGTTCAGGGACTCTGCCACGAACACACCAGACAGGGCTCCTGTCCTCAGGGAGCTTACATTCCAGTGAGGAGAAGTGCAGTAAATAAGAAAACAAAGAAAGAAGCAAGATACTACAGAGGGTGATGAGACCCCTGAAGGAAGCAGCTAAAGAGACACACTGGAGAGTACTTGGTGGGCGGGCGGGGGTCTGCCTTACATACGGTGGCCGGGGAAGGCCGTCCGAGAGCTTCCCTTTGACCTGGGCCTGCATGAGGAGGAAGAGCAGCCTGAGCGGAGCGGAGAGGAGAGCGTTCTGGGCAGAGAGAACAGAAAACCCAAGGGCTCCAACATGGCACGGCGCTTGGATGTTCCAGGAGTCTCCCAGAATCTGGCCATGCGGGCGGAGCATCATGAATAAGGGGTGAGGCACAAGCTGAGGTGTGAGCGAGGGCACACGCCAGATCTCACAGGGCCTCGTGGGCCGTGGCGGGCAACTGAATTTTATTTTAAGGGACTAGAAAGATTTTAATTTGAGGGGTGATAGGATCCAATTTATAGTTTTTAAAAGGTCTCTTTGGCTAATGGAGCTACCCTTGTGTGGCAGAGGCTGCTATCTGTTCCTCAATAACCTTCTCTTCCTTTGACATAGTAATGGATGCCAGTCCAGCATCCCTGCTAGTGGGTGTAGCATGTGACACAGTGGAATGTGAGTGGAAATGACACCTGCAGCTTCTGGGTCATGCCCTCTAAATGAAGGTGTGTGGCCTCTCCTTCTCTTTCTTCCTTCTGACTGGCTGGACGTGGACCCGAGGGCCGGAGCTGCGCTGGAGATAGAAGCCAGCTGATGAAGACGGCAGAGCAGTGGGTAGACAGAGACTGATGAGCTGGGGCTGCCTTACTGGCCAAGGTCAGCTACCTGGATGTTTCCATGACTGAGCAATAAACGTCCATCCTGCTTAATCTTTATTAAATTGGGTCTCTATTAGAGTGTGTGCACCAGTATCCTGACAAATATTCGTGACTACAGGGGGAGAAGGCCCAGGGTCCAGCAGGGGCCGAGGGAACTCAGACTGCCCTAGGCATCTAAGTGAGACCCTCACGAACTATTATCACTTTCACTGTGGTGGTCACTGCCAACATTATCCCCATCAGCACGTGGCCTGGAAGTGAGTGGCCATTTGGTAAACGTTTCATGAAAAAAGTGATGAATCACCTCTGTTCCCATTTTTCACGTGACCAGTCCATTGGCGACTCCAGTTGGTGGGGTAGCAGTATAAAAAGGCTATATTTCCCCCAACAAATGCCTTATCTGTCCTCTGTGGACTCTCCCCTTCCCGGCCTGTAAGCATATCTTGCACAGTTTCCTTTTTGCCTTTACCCCGGGATCTTGTCCTTTCTGTTGGCACAAGCCCACCAGAGTTAGCATCCCACTGTCATGCAAGTAAAGTATCGTGCCCTCCCCTCTCCCAACTGCCCCAGGGCAGGGGCCTGCCTTCTTGAAGTGGAGGGGGAGCTGGAGTCTGATCAGGAGACCCCGCCTTCTCCTCTTCAAGTCCCTGCTACTCCCCTGTCGACAGTGAGGAGGAAGGAGTGAAGAGGCACACACTTCTTTTTTTTCCTTTTTAATGTAGACTGCTGCTGTCGCAGCCCCTCTGGGGTGGCCTTCACTGCCCAGGAACAGGCACGGGTACGCTCTGTTTGGCGGATGCCCGCATCTGGCTCTCTCACGGATTTGCGCGTCGCACGCTGAGGGATGTGGGCTCTTTGCAGGGCCCCGAAGACCCTTTGCATCTCTCAGGGCCCCAGCATGGCAGGTCTGGGTGAGGACTGACTCATGCCCCCGCAGCTCCCATCACCAGCAGAACATCCCCTCGCCTCCTGCCTCTGGATGTCTGCCCTGTGGGGAGGGCACTGGTGGAGCGGTCCAGCTCAGTTCACCCAGCCCAGGTGGAAACCACAGACCTTTGTCATGGGCGGGCCTGATCCAGGGGCTGATGTTCAATGGGAGAAGGACATGCAGGTCCTTCCTCATTGTAGGCATCTTGGTGATCTCCTCCCGCACACCCAAATCTTGGCTTTGTGGTGGGGCAAGGCTAGGGAGGGAGGAGCCTAGCACCACACACATACTGCATCCTCAGCAACGGGACTCCTTTCCCCTCCTCCCCAGTCATTTACACAGATGTAGGTGGGTGGGGGTGGAAGTGGGGGGTAGTTGATCAAGGCAGGCCTGGGTCTGCCTACTCTTGCCGGTCTCTGAGGGAGTGCCTGCTGCCCAAATATTGGTGACCTGTTTAAATAGGGAGAAGTTCATGACTCTTTTCCTTCAGCTTTGAGTCCTAGTTCTGTGGTAACAGGGGAAGTCTTCATCAGCAGCCTGTTAAGTTACTATTGCTATAATTCTGTCACAGTCATTAACAGTACCAGCCACATCATTATAATCATTGAAACTGTCACTGTCGCCATCACTGCCACCATTGTTGCCATCCCCACAGTTGCCAGCCATCTTCACAATCATCACCACTGCAGCCACCATTACCTTCTCCAGCATCATGGTGATCATCATCTGTGGCCGGTAGGGAGTACTAGCTGCCCTAACAGACCACAAAACGTAGGATGGCTCAAGTACAATAGAAGTTTATTTCTCGTTTATGGAGTTGTCCAAAGCAGGTGTTCTTCGTTGGCAGGAGACTTCCTCCGCACGATGCTTCAGAACTTAGGGCCTCATCGTCGTCTGCATGTAGCCGAAGAAAGGGGAAGGGGGGTGTGGGTGGGCACTCCCACTTCTTAAAGCCTTGGGCTGGAAGTGTGCACATCATTTCTGCTCATATCCCATTGGCTAGAACACAGTCACGTGTCCATGCCTGACCACGAGGGGCTCTGGGACGAGCAGTGTAGCTGCAAAAGGTAACAGAGTTTTTGATGAAGCGGTACCAGTCTCTGCCAGGCCACCCTCGCAAGCAGTTCAGTGCATCTGCTCTGTCCTCAGTCTGTGCTTGACCATCTCTGTTGTACGGGCCAGGACAGTACGAGGTTTCAGTGATCAAAGGCCTTATGAACCAAGTAAATGGCAATACAAAGCAAGGTACATTGGGCTTGATTATTATTTTGGATTGTTGGTATATAGTTGTTCAGAGTATGTTGAGGTAGTTGAGATGAATCTTTGAGAATGGGTAGAATTTCTTTGGTTGGTGGAAAAGAGGAGTTTGAGGGTGGGGGGAGTCCTGTATGCAGAAGAGTGGCCTGGGTACAGGCTTGTGTGAGCTCAGTTTTAGCAGAGACGGACTGGCCAACTGGAGTGGGTGAGCACTGGGAACGAGGAACGATAAGCTGTAAGCAATTGGATGGAGTAGAATGCCCGACGCCCCTGTCTATACACCTCTCAGACCTCTTTAGATGTGTGTTAAAGTTCTGTGGTTGCGAGCCACAGAAACCTGCTCTATCTAAATGAAGCAACCAACAAAACCCTTCCCAAATCCCCAGATATATTGGAGGGATAGTGGAGAAGCGAAGAGAGGCCCGATGGGCGCAGACAGCAGTGGAAGAACCGGAGACGCGCCCAGTAACGATGCCCCGCCCCTGTGTTTGTCCTTTCAAAATTCTCATTCCAGGGAGAAAGCCTTGCATCGCTCTGCAAGGTCGGGTGTCTTCTGGATGAATCTGCCATGGTCGGGAAGCTGTTTTATTGCAGACGGTGCCCTCGCTCTTTCCTGAGAAGTGTGTCTTGTGGAGGATGCAGTGCGGACGGCATTAGAGCCGTGGAAAGAAGCCCTGCTTTGAAGGCAGATGTTCCTGCGTGCAACCCCAGCTCCTCTAGTGACTGGCTGGTGACAGCGCAGAGTTGTTCAGCTTCTGAGCCTGTTTTCTCACCTATAAAATGGATATGAAAACATGAAACCATCTGGGAGGGTCAATGGAGAGACCACATGTGGAGGACTCCCCACGTGGGCTCTTCCTCCTGCTTCTGGTACCCGATGTGACCCCAGCGATGAGGAGCAGAGGAACCTCGGGGAGTCTCGGCTAAGGCCTTCCCTGGAGAGTGACGTCCCCACGGCGGCTGCCCGGCTGCCCTGCAGCGTGGGTCGGGGAGCCTGGCCTGCTCGGCGGTGCCAGAGTGTGAACAGCCCCTGTGATGGCATTGGGCTGGGAGCCGTGAGGGAGCAGAAACGCATTTATCAATTAGGAGTCCTCGCTCATTCCAGCTCACATTACGCTCTAATTACATTTCAGTCAGATGCAGCACACTGCTGCCACATCCCCTCCTCTCGGTGTGAGCCTCCCTGTCGCCTCTCCCCTGAGCGGTGCCAGTCTTCCCACCCTCAGCCTCCTTCAGGACTGTCTGGAGCCACTGCCCTCACTCGGTGGGCCCAGCAGGCGTCCAGAGGTCCTGCAGAGCCACGCAAACACAGGACCCTGGCTCCCAGGGGCTCCTCACCGGAATTAAATTAACACAGCCATGGTGCCAGAACCCTCGACCAAGTGCGGATGCTCCCCCCACTGGCCATTCAGCATAAAGCGAGGAGCTGGGAGAAAGCAGACAGAGGAGCAGGCGTGGGGAAGCTGTCTGGTTTCTGATCACCTCCGCTTGCAGTGGCTCCTGCTCCCCAGAGGGAGGTCCTGGGATGCCCTCTCTCCTTGTTCTCCCCAGAGTTCTAGCTGGTGAAAGTGGGGTCCTGGGCAGACCACCCAAAAAGCTCCTTTAAAGCAGACAGAGCCGTGTGCGAGGTGGAGGCTGAAGGGAGGGGATGAGGTGGAGAAATGCATGTGAAAGGGGCCTGGGGCCCAGGATGGGCCCTTAGCCCAGCCATTGGCGGGCTCCTGGAAGGCGGGCTGGGGCTGAGAAGAGCCAGCCGCCATGGCTGGAGAGGCTGGGGAGCGGATTCTAAAACTTGCAGGCTTTTAAAATCACGCCTTACCTGTTCGCTCCCTAAAGATGTGCTGATGACCCGGCAGGCCCTGCCCTCTTCCAACCCCAGCAGCAGGAGTGTCTTCACACACTCACTGGGACCATGGGGTTTAGAGAAGAAGAGAAGCGCTCACTTAGGAGAGACCCGGGGCACTGTCCTCGTGTGCAGGTGGAGGCGCCAAACCAGAGCAGGGCCGATGCAGCTGCTCTCGCAAGTCAGGGGTAGACCAGGACTCTCTCCTGGACGCCTCTTGGCCCGCCTCCACTCTCTTCGGGCAACACTCCTTCCTTCGCCCTTTGCTCTCCGTGGAGACAGAGCAGCACCCTCCCATTCAGGAATAATAGACCCTTTTCTTGATGACTGGGTTGCTGTCCCCAGTTTCAGTTTTTCTCTTTCAATTTTGCTGAGGAAGATTCACCCTGAGCTAACATCTGCTGTCAATCTTCCTCTCTTTTTATGTGAGCTGCCACCACAGCTTGGCCACAGTGTAGGTTCGCACCCAGGAACTGGACACAGGCCACTGAAGCAGAGCGTGCTGAACTTAACCACCATGCCCCTGGGCTGGCCCTCTCACTGGTCATGGTGCTCTTTCCAGCAGGAAGAGGACTTCTTGCTCTCTTGCTGCGTTCCCTGCTGGGCACGGGAATTGCTGGGTCCTCCTCTCCACCGTCTCCTGCATTTCCTCCTCAACTCTCTCTCCCTCTCACTTCTGGGCCATGAGACAGGGCTGTGGAGGGGCCCTGGAACCCACCGCAGGACAGGCTGCCTGGGAGCCAGGCTAGCCTCCATTGTGGAGTGTTGTGTGACCATGGACATGTCCTTGTCCCTCCCTAGCATCCAGCTTTTTTCAGTAGGACAGAGGGGGTGTTGGAGCAGACCTGACAGGTCAGGGCCAGAGGTTGGGAGTGGGCCTCTTAATCTCGCCTCAGCCAGGTAGGCAGGCGGGAATAATTACATCTCCAAATTTTACAGTCAATGGAGGGAAAATGAGTACTTTTAAAAGCATCCAGGAAGAAAGGCGAGCAGAGCCTAGGGTCTGTGTGCGCCCTGCTCATCCCAGCATTGTCTGCAATGGCCAAAAGCTGGCAGCAGCCCAAGCGTCCACCGATGGATGACTAGAAAAACAGAATGTGGTCTATGCAGCAGCCTTGAAAAGGAGGGAAATTCTGACACATGCACAACACGGACAGACTTTGAAGACATTATGTTAAGTGAGATAAGCCAGTCACAAAAGGACAAATACTGTATGATTCCACCTCTATGAGGTGCCTGGAGTTGTCAAACTCGTTGAGACAGAAAGGAGAAGGGTAGTCACCAGGGGCTGGGGGAGGGCTAAAGGGGAGCAGAGCTCCAGTTGTGGAGGGTGAGAAGAGTTATGGAGATGGTGGGTGTGATGGTTACACAACCTTACGACTGTGCTTGATACCCCTGAAATGTACTATTTAAAAATGGTTAAAGTGGTAAATTTTATGTTTTGTGTATTTTACCACAATAAAAAATCCAGAATTTACACTTGGGGTGGCATGCCCTGTGGGTAGAGGGGACGGGGCTGGCTGACCCGCCTCAGCCTCCTGATCCCCACTCCTTCTTCCCCACTGTCCCCATCCGGCCCTGTGATGTCTCATCCCGATGAGGGAACGACCACTTGATGTCCTCTGGCCCTGCCTGGCAGGCTTTTAGACGACGAGTTGCCCTCCACTGCCCGCCCTGCACTCCATCTCCCACTTGGAAGCTCCTGATTCTTAGGAAAATGCCTCCTACTCTTCACTCAAATCCCCTTGGCAGCCCCAAGGAGCGCAAGGGGCTGGCTGCTCTGATAGTGGCCCTGGCAGCAGGGGCTAGTACACCGCAGGCCCTGCCTCACAGCCAAGTGTTCCTGGCAGGGGGAGGCCTCTGGGGCTGGCTGCCCGCCCAGCGCCAGGGAGGGCCGATGGTGGCCAGGGATGCAGACCTGGCAGGGAGCCCTCTGCAGTGCCCGCTCTGCTCAGCAAGGGGGAGACAGAGCCCCACGTTCGGCTCTGCAGCCTATGGAGGGCAATGCATCAAAGCACTTCTGGCACAGGGTAGGTGAGAGAGGTGTGTCTGCCCCAACAAAGACCTGACTACTCCCTACGCACCTGGGACAGGCCCTGGAGGCCCAGACATGAGCTGTGTGTGACCCTTGTCATCAATGCACTCATTCAGCTACATATTTGCAACAAACCACCCCAACACCCAGTGGCTTAAAAAGGCCACTTTATCATCTTGCAACTCTGTGAGTTCTTCTGCCTCACATGGTGTTGGTGGGGGCTACTACTGTCTGAGGGCCCAGCTGGCTGGGACATCCATGATGGCACATCTGCATGGCTGGCAGTTGGTGACAGCTGTCGACTTGGAGCACTACTGGGGCTGCCAACTGTGGGTAGTGCCCATATGTGGCCACTCCAAGGTGGCTGTGTTCCCAGAGGGAGCATCCTTAAAGGGAATGTTCCAAGAGGGAAGAAATGGAAGTTTTCACTTCCCGTCCATTTCCCAGGCAAGCAGAGTATTATTGCCACCAACTTCTACTGATTAAGGAGTCCCAGGGCCAGTCCAGATTCAAGGAGAGGGAAAACAGAGTGACAAGGAATTCACAGCCATCTTTGATCCACTTTGGTGCTCAATGTCTCTGGGCCTCAGTCTCCCCTTGTCAAATGGAGCCATATATTATAGTAAGAGCTACCACTTGTTTCGCAAGACCTTAACACACCTTTAAACCCCATAGAGAGTCTCGGGGCGGAGAGCAGGCTGATGGAGTGGCTGAGGCAAGTAGGGTAGAGGAATCTAGGGGGCTCTTATTCAGTGGTCCAGTGGTCTGCTAGAGAAGGGTTATTTTTGCCAGGGAAGGAAACATGTTAATTGAAAGCTTACTATGTACCGGCTCACATACTCTACGTTCACCTCCTCTAATCCTCAAAATAACCCTGTGAGACGGGTAAAATTGTAGATGAGGAAACTGAAATCCTGTTAGTGACTTGCAGGATTCATCCTGCTAGAGAGGCAGAGAGGTAGGCTCTGAACCTAAGGCCGTTCCCCTTTGGAAAGCTTGTGCCTCTGCCACTGCACTGTGCTCCCTGGGAAGCCAAGGCATGCTTGGTTTGCAGCTCAGGAATCTTTGGAGTAGTAGGACAAGGATGACTCTGACATCACTTATGGAGGGCGTGGGGGTGAGCAGGAAGCTGGCTCTCTGGGAGGATTCAAGAAGGAAGGGAGTCAAGCTGGCAGTGTGTCCTGCCTGGGGCAGCTCCAGCTGGCAAGAAGTTCCTGCAGTCAGAAGGGGGAACCTGAAACTATGAGCAACTCTGAGTCCTACCGGGCAGTGGAGGAAGATGGATGTCTTGCCAGGAACCAGGAGTCAGAGAGAGGATGCTGGGAACAAATTGAAGGAACTTCTAGGCAGTGGGGATAGGACCTGGGAACTGGGAGATAAAAGTTATTTATCCTTTTACGCACCTGTCCATCCTTCCATGAATCCATGAATCCATCCATTCATGAATTCATTACTGTTTTCAACACCTGAGTTTCTACTGTGTGTCTGGCTCTGTTCTGCATATATGATTAAGATGCAGCCCCAGCCCGTGGGGAGCTCAGATTACCTGTAAACAGGTGGTGGCATTATTGTGTCGATCTTGGATGGGGTGCACAGAAGGAACAGCTATGGGAAACCAGAGGAAGGATAGAAGACTCTGCAAATCAGAGACCCAGTGCAAAAGGCAGGGGGACCAGGGTGTAGACGGGCCTGATTCTGGAGTTGATGGGCCTCAGGACACACATCCTCTTCAGACCAGCTGCCCTTCTCAGGCTGGAGGGAGGGCAGCCAGACACCTTTCTCTGAGATGTCATAGGCATGGCCTTGGCCACAGTACCCCAACTGTACACACTCAGAGGTTGGAACTATCAGAACATTCACACCTCCGCCCACAGATGACATCCAGGAGTGGATGCACGTTTTTTGTTTTCCTGTCAGGTCATGTACAAGGCTACAGTCAAAGTGTTGGGCATGGATGGGGTCTCATTAGTTCATCTGCAGACTGTTGAACTAAGGGCCCAGTTTCGCATTGGCTGTTGGCCAAAGACCATGGCCAGTTCCCTGCCACATGGCTCTCTCCATAGCCAGCTTATAACATGGCAGCTTACTTCTCAAAGCCAGCAAGTGAAAGAGAAAGACTGCAGTGAAACAAGGTCTACAGTCGTGTATAACATGACCATTTATCATCTACACATGACTGTGTAAATCCCATCATCTTTGACATATTCTACTTGCCTAGATCCTCCCCATACTCAAGGGAAGGGAGTTCACAAGGATGTGAACACCAAGAGTCAGAGGTAACTGGGAGCCATTTTAGAGTTTGTCTGTCCCACCATCTCATAGCAAGCAACTATAAAATGGAGTAAAATATTTGAAATGACTATTTTCAGACATTGAACAGAGGACAGTGCTGGACTGTGAGTCTACAGAGAAGCACGGGAGATAAGCTCTGCATTTACCCTGGCTTTCACTCTGGGGGCAATTTTCAAGCCACAGGATAGGAAAATAGAGCTCAGGTAGAAGGTAGAAGTCTTATTGAGCAGAGGAAACAGAGACTGGAATTTGAGGCTGCTAAGTGGCTGGAATTTGATGGGTAGGGCACCAGAGAGGAGCGAACCACACAGAAGAAGCTGCTAAAATCCCCTAGGAACTTTGCCAAATCCCAATTCTCTCATGTGTGATGAAAGACTCTGAGAAGCCAATAACAGCTGCTGGGGGACTGTGGCAGATTGTATTTTGTAAATATGGTCACAACAGTATCTCCTATCCCACATGCTCTTCTAAAATGTGACTTTGGCATGCTCCTATCAAAAGATGGAGGCTGTTTTTCTCCCCTTGAGTCTGGATGGGCTGTGATTGCTTCAGACAGTAAAGAACAGGGAAATGATGTGTGACTTTTGAGGCTGGGCAACAAAAGACTGTTCAGCTTCCATCTTGTTCTTTAGAATTCTTGTGCTTGGAGCCATGAGCAGCTATGTAAGCATTCTGGCTATCCCAAGCTGTATGGAGACGCTACATCTAGAAAGACACTCTGGTCAGTAGTTGTGGACTTCAGGTCATCTAAAGCCAGGCACCAGATAGGTCAGGAGATTCCAGCCCAAGTTGTCAAGGTAGACTTAGCTTTTGAACCTTCCCAGCTGAGGCCTGTGACAATGTGGAACAGAGACAAATCAATTTTACTCTTCTGTGCATGAATTCCTAACCAACAGAATCGAAGAGCATAAGAAAATGTTTTTTTAAATTGCTAAGTTTGGCCACAACTAGAGGGACCCACAACTAAAATATGCAACTATGTCCTGGGGGATTTGGGGAGAAAAAGTGGAAAAAAAATAAATTGTTAAGTTTGGGGGTAATTTGTTAAATAGCAACATAATCAGAACATGGAATTAGACCCAAGCAGAGTTTTTTGAGGTTGCAAAGTGGTGGGGAGACACTGGAGTTCTGGCCCAGGCAGAGCGACCTTGCTGAACATACTAGACCTTTAATGTAAATCTCAGAATGGTGAGAGCTAAGGTGAAAAGTCTACATTTCTGGAGGAAATACTCTAAGATTAAGAATAAATCTGAAATATACTCTTCTTGCCAGGAATTTACTGCCCAACAGAACAAAACATAGCATTATTTAGAGGTAGATTATATAACCCAGAATCTCTACAGAGTGTTATTGAAAATGTCCAGCATATAATTAAAAAAAAACCCAAACATGCAAAGAAGTAGAAAAATACAACCTACAATGAGGAGAATGAAGTTAATAGAAGTAAACTCAGAAATGATCTAGAGGTTGGAATTAGCAGACAAGAATATTAAATAACTATTATAAATTATTTAAAGAATTTGTAGAAAAGGTCAACAAAATGTGTAAACAGACAGGAAGTTTCATCAAAGGAATAGAAACTTAAAAGAAATTTTAAAAGTAGAAATTCTACAAAAATGTCCTCCTTGAAATTAAAAGCCTGTTGGGTTGACAACACTATACTGGATGTGGTTGAAGAAGAGATCCGTGAATTAAAAGACAAGTCGGTAGAAATTAAACAAAGTGATGAGTAAGAGGGAAAAGGAAAGTAAAAAACAAAACAAAACAACCTACCCCAAAGTCCCTAAGACTGATCAATGTCAAATAGTCTAACATGTGAGCTACTGAAGTCTCAGAAGTAGAGGAGAGAGAAAAAATATTTGAAGAGATAAAGGCTGAAAATTTCCAAAATTGATGAAAGACATCAATTGCAGATGGCAGAAGTTCAGCAGATATCAAGCAGGAAAAATGCCTACATGCATCATAGTCAAACTGTTGAAAACCAAAGAGAAAGAGAAAATCTTAAAAGCAGTTGCAGTGTGTGTGTGCAATATGACTTTAAGGGGAAAACAAGAATAATGAAGGCTGACTTCTCATGAAGAGCAATGGAAACAGAAGACAAAGAAGGACATCTTTAAAATGTTGAAATAAAATAAGAAACTGGAAGTGAAGAATTCTACATCCAGTGAAAATATCCTCCAAAAACAAAGGGGAAAAAAGGGCTTTTTAAGACAAATATAAACTGAGACAATTTGTAGCCATTGGAATTAAGCTACAAAGAATGCTGAAGAAAGTGTTTCTGAGTAAATATAAAGGATCCCAGATATAAGGTCAGATTAACAAGAATGGAGAAAGAGCACTGGAAATTGTAATATGTGAGTAAATATAAAAGGATGTTTTGTCTTTTTCTTAAAGGACTATTGACTATTTAAAACAAAATAAAAATATATGATGGGATTAATACTATATGTAGAAGGAAAATATATGACAACAAAAGCACCAGGGGCAGAATGGGGGCTAACTGGAATTATGCTGTTGTAAAGTTCTTATATTTTATATGAATGCTATAATATTAATTCAAGCTAGACTGCTATAATTTGAGGATGCCTATTATAATCCTCAAAGGAACCACTTAAAATTTCAGAGTTACAGCTAAAAGCCAATAGAGTAGATAAAATGGAATATATAAAACTACTTGATAAATCCAAAAAAGGGCAGGGAAAGTGGAACACAGAAACAAAGTACCAAAGAACAGAGGGAACAAATAGGAACCAAAAGCAAGATGGTAGAATTAAATGCAAACCCATCAGCGATTACACTAAGTGAAAATGAACTATAAGCTTACGTATTGAGTAAAATTATCTATTGCCAAAAACCAAATTATCCCCAGACTTAGAGGCTTAAAATAACAAACAACTTTTTTCACTGTTTCAGTAGATTAGGAATTCAGGAGAGGCTTAGCTGGGTGTTTATGGGTCAGGATCGCTCCTTAAATGGCAATGGGATGTTGGCAGGGGCTGCAGTGATCTGACGCCCTGACTGGAGATGGAGGATCTGTTCCCACATGGCTCGCTCCCATGGCAGTTGGCAGGAGACCTCTGCCTCAGATAGTCCTCTCCACAGGCTGCTGGAACACCCTTATGACGTGGCATCTAACTGCCCCCAGAGGGAGCAGTTCAAGTGAGAGAGCAAAGAACCTATAGTGCCTTTTAGGACCTAGTCTCTTAAGTTGTAAATCATCACTTCTGCTTTATTCTATATGTTAGACGTGAGTACATTCAAGGAAAGGGTTTTAGGCTCCATCACTTGAAAGGACAAATATAAAAATTTGTGGACATGGGTTTTTTTTTTTAAATCGTGGTAAAATATACATAATATAATATTTACCTTTTTAGCCATGTTTAAGTGTATAACTCAGTTGCATTACGTACATTCACAATATTGCACAGCCATCACCACTAACCATTTCCAGAACTTCTCCATCATTCCAAACAGAAGCTCTGTACCCATTAAATACTAACTCTGTGTTGCTCCCTCCCGCAGTCCCCTGGTGACCTCAATGCTGCTTCTGTTTCTATGAATTTCCCTATTCTAGGTACTTCATATAAGGGGAATCATACAATATTTGTCATTTTGTGTCTGGTTTAGTTAGTTTAGCAAAATGTTTTCAAGGTTCATCCATGCTGTAACACGTATCAGAACTTCATTCCTTGTATGGCTCAATACTATCCCATTGTATGTATATACCACTTTTTTGTTAACTCATTCATCATCTGATGAACACTTGGATTGTTTCCACTTTTTACCTATGATGAATAATCTGCTATGAACATTGGTTTACAAGTATCGGTTTGAGGGCCTGCTTTCAATTCTTTGGGTCCATTCCTAGAAGTTAAATTGTTAGATCATACTTTTAAGTTTTTGAGGAAGAAACTGTTCACAGAAGCTACACTATTATACATTCCCACCAGCAGGGAGCAAGGGTTCCAACTTCTCCCAGCGTCACCAACACCTGTTATTTTCCGCTTTTCTGATAAGTGCCATCCTAGTGGGTGTGAAGTGGCACCCATTATGGCTTTGATTTTCATTTCCATAAGAACTAGTAATGTTGAGCATCTTTTCACGTGCTTGTTGACTATTTGTATATATTCTCTGAAGAAATATCTATGCAAGTCCTTTGCCCATTTTTGAATTGGGTTTGTTTTTTTGATGTTGAGATCTAGGAGTTCTTTATAGATTCTGGATCATAATCCCTTATCTGATATATGATTTGCAAATATTTTCTCCAATTCTGTGGGTTGCATTTCTCTCTGTTGGTAGTGTCCTTTGACGTACAAAAGATTTTAATTTTTTTTTTAAAAGATTTTATTTTTTCCTTTTTCTCCCCAAAGCCCCCCAGTACGTAGTTGTATATTCTTCGTTGTGGGTCCTTCTAGTTGTGGCATGTGGGACGCCGCCTCAGCGTGGTTTGATAAGCAGTGCCATGTCCGCGCCCAGGATTTGAACCAACGAAACACTGGGTCGCCTGCAGCGGAGTGCGCGGACTTAACCACTCGGCCACGGGGCCAGCCCCAAAAGATTTTAATTTTTATGAGGTCCAATTTGTCTATTTTCACTTTTGTTGCCCTTGCCTTTGGTGTTAGACCCAAGAAATCATTGCCTAATTCAATGTCATGAACATTTTGCTCTATATTTTCTTCTAAGAGTTGCATAGTTTTAGCTTTATGTGTTTAGGTCTTTGATCCATTTTGAGTTAATTTTTGTATATGGTGTAACTTCATTCTTTTCATGTAGGTATCCAGCCTTCCCAGTACTATTTGTTGAAAAGACTGTCCTTTCCTCCTTGGCACTCTTGTCAAAGAGCAAATGACTATATATGCAAGGGCTTCTGCATTCTATATTCTATTCCTTTGGTCTTTATGCCTGTCTTTATGCCAGTACCACACTGTTTTGATTACTATAGCTTTGTAATAAGTTTTGAAATCAGGAAGTGTGACTTTTCCAACTTTGTTCTTTTTCAAGATTGTTTTAGCAATTCAGAGTTTCTTGAGATTACATACGAATGTTAACATGAATTTTTCTGCAAAAAAATGCCGTTGGAATTTTCATAGGGATTTCATTGAATCAGTAGATTGGTCTGCTTGATGGTGTCCCACAAGTCCTTTAGTCTCTGCATGTTTCTTTAAAATTCTCTTTTCTTTCTGATCCTTACACTTGATAATTTTTTTTTTGAGGAGGATTAGCCCTGAGCTAACATCTTCTGCCAATCCTCCTCTTTTTGCTGAGGAAGACTGGCTAACATCCGTGCCCATCTTCCTCTACTTTCTATGTGGGACGACTACCACAGCATGGCTTGCCAAGTGCTGCCATGTCCACACCCGGGATCCAAACAGGAGAACCCCAGACCACTGAAAAAGAACGTGTGCTCTTAACAGCTGTGCCCCCAGGTCAGCCCCCTCACACTTGATAATTTTGATAGTCTACCTTCAAATTTGCTGGTTCTTTATCTGCCTGGTCAAATCTGCTGTGGAACCTCTGTAGTTAATTTTTCATTTCAGTTATTGTACTTTCCATCTCTGGAATTTCTTTTTTTTAATCTTTTAGAAACATGGAGATATAATTGTCAAATAACACTGTCATAGTTTTAGATGTACAACATAAAGATTTGACGTATGTACATATTGTTAGATGATTAACACAATAAGTTTAGTTAACATCCATCACCACATATAGTTACAATTTTTTCCCGTGACAAGAACTTTTAAAATCTCCCTTTTGGAACTTTCAAGTACACAATACAGTGCTGTTAACTATAGTCATCATACTGTGCACCATATCCTCAGGACTTATTTATCTTACAACTGGAAGTTTGTATGTTTTGACCACCATCACCCGCTTCACCCATCTCCCTACCCCTGCTTCTGCCAACCATCAATCTCTTCTGTATCAATGAGTTGTTGCTTTTTTTAAAGCTTCCACATATAAGTGAGATTATACACTATTTGTCTTTCTCTGTCTGACAGAGTCTCTATTTGGTTCCCTTTTATAATTTCTGTTTCTTTGTTGATATTCTGATTCGTTTATATATTGTTTCCCCATTTACTTTAGTTCTTTGTGGGTTTTTTAGCTCTGTGAGCATACTTAATACAGTGATTTTAAAGTTTTTGTGCATTCAGGTGGTGAACATGATGTAATCTTCAAAGAATTCGAAAGACATTATGATGTACATCCGAAAATAAACAAATAAATGAAAGAAAAAAAGAGTTTTTGTGCAGTAATTCTGACCTTTGGGCTCCCTCAGGGATGGTTTCCATCAATTTCTTTCATTCCTTTGAATGAGACCTATTTTCCTGTTTCTTTCTATGCTTTCTGATTTTTTTTTATTGAATATTGCTTAATTTGACTATTATAATGTGGTAACTCTGGAAAATAGATTCTCCCCCTTCCCAGCATTTTTCTCTTTTTTTTTATTGTTAAAGGCTGGTCCACTTGTTTTCAGACTTCTCCGGATTATTTTTTCAGACTATTCCTTGTTATGTGTGATCACTGAAATCTTGTTCCTTTAGCTTGGTTCAGCTGATGTTTTGACAGATATTTCCTTGAATACCATGAACCTAAACAAGCAAACAAAAAAACATTAAGAAACCCCACCCCCAAAGAGAGAACAACCACACCTCCCAGTATTTTCAGATTGGCTCTCTGCTGGGCACTCTTTCACCACTTAGATAAGTTTTCTCTGAGCTTAGAGATCAGCTCCAGGTCGAAGATTAAGGTCTTCTTAGGTTTTTTCTGAGCACGCATCTTGTCTGTCATGGGAGTGGTTTTCTAGATTCTTCTGTATATATGGCTGATTTTTAATGTCCTAGTTTCCTAAAAAGTCTCATCCCAGCTTCTCCAGGCCTCAGATGGTTTAGTGTATGTCTCCACCTATAACCTTTTGTCCCAGGAGTCTGTGCCTTTGCAATCCCCTTGTAGCTTTTTTGAGCAATGCCCACTGCCTTTTCTACCAGCATTCTGAATTATGCAAGACACAGATGAGCCTCCCACACCAGTCTTTTAAGCATCCCCGGGTCAGGTTAGAACAGCCGTAACAAGAATTTGTAAATACAGTCTGCTCTGCTTCCTCTAGTGGAGGGAGAAAAGTGGAAACTGGGTCCCACTGCTGAAGACCAAGATTCTCTCACTCCAGGGAGGGAGTCCAGTAAGGGCAAGTACAAACATCACCAAACTTTCCTACTGTTTTGAGGATGGCATGCTTTTTTTGTTTGATTGGGTATTTGCTTAGTTGCTCTAAATCTTTGACTGTTCTTCAGAGCTCAGATGAAGTTGGCTCAGACAGTTTCTGTTTTTTTTTTCCTTTTTTACGTTTCCTTGGAGTAATGAGAGCTTGGAGCTTCTTAGCTTGCCATTTTGCTGATGTCCCACCTGGAGAGCATATTTAAAACCACTAAAATGTGATGAAAGAAAGAAAGAAATTATAGATCAATGGATAAAAATGCAAAAATCTTAACAAAATATGAGCAAAGCAAATTGACTAATATTTAAAAGGGATACTATAACATGACCAACTGGGGTTCATCCAGGAATGCAAGGTTGGTTTAACATTTCTAAATTATTATATTTCACCAAGTTAACAAAACATAGGCGATAAACCATATGATCATCTCCAAAGATTTAGAAAAAGCATTGTATAAAAGTAAAAGCCAATTTATGATAAATCCTTTCAGCAAACTGTGAATACAAAGAAACTTTCTGAATTTGATAAAGAGTATCTAGATGTATCTATAGCTAACATAATTCTCAATTGTGAAACATTGAATGTTTTTTCCCTTAGGTTAGAAGCAATATAGGGTGCCTGGCCTTATAACTTTTATTAAACATCATACTGGAGATGCTAGACAGTGAAATAAAATAAGAGAAGGAAATAAAGTGCATACAGATTGGAAAGGGTTAAAGGAAAAGTGCCCTTTTTTTCAGAGGACGTGACACAAATCAGTTGTGTTTCTATATACAACAAGCAACTGGAAAATAAAACGGACAACTCCCATTTATAACAGTGTTTAAAAATGCCAGACACCTAGGAATAAATTTAAAAAAATATTCAAGATAAAGTAAAAGATATGCAAGATGTCTTCACTGAAAACTATAACACATTACTGAAAAAAGTTGACCTAGAGAGTTGTAATATCTTTAATCATAAGACTCAATATTATTAAGATGGTAATTCTTTGCAAATAGATTTATAGATTCAATGCAATCTCAATCAAAATCCTAGCAGACTTTTAAAATTATAATTCATGAGCTGAATCTAAAACCTATGTAAAGGATTTAGAATAAATAGCTAAGAAACACAGCCAAGTCCAAACCCTCCTTCAAAAGGAGGCGCAGACAACACAAAACTGAGCAGGCCAGCGCCGTTTTCACTGTTTCCGCTTGTTGTGTCAGTCTCAGCCCACCGATAGTGAATTTTGATGAAGAATGAAGTTGGAGTTCTTAAAGTACTTGAGTTTTAGACTTACTGTGAAGTTGAAATCAAGGTAGTTTAGTCCTAAGACCTAAGAGTAAAGCAACAGAATAGAATTCAGAAATAGATCCACAGATGCACAGAAAACTGATATTTAACAGTCACCAAAGCGATTCACTGGGGGCAATAAATAAAAGGTTTTTTTTTTTTCAATAAATAGTGATGGAACAATGGGATATCCTCAAAGAAAAACTGAAATGAACCTTGAACCCTTTCTCAAACCATAAACAAAAATGAATCAAAACCTAAATGTGACAGGTAAAGCTATAAAGCTTCTAGAACGAAACATAAAAGAATGTACTCATAAACTTCGGGAAATCAGACATTGCTTATACAGAACACAGCAGCATTAACCAGAAAAGAAAAATTGGCAAATTGAATTTCACAAAAATTAATAATGTCTGCTCATCGAAAGACACCATCAGGAAGTGAAAAGGCAAGTCACAGACCTAGAGAAAATGTTTGCAGTATATATATCTGACTAAGGACTCATATATAAAATAGATAATAAACTCCTGTAAGTCAATAAGAAAAATGACATATAACCCAAATTATAAAGTGGGGAAAAGTCTTCAGCAGGCACTTCACAAAAGAAGATATTACAGTGGTCAGTAAGTATATGAAAAGGTGCTCATTCTCATTAGTCATGAGAAATACAAAAGAAAACAACAATAAAAAACAAACCCACAATGAAATACCACCACACATCCACTCTTCTGGCTAAAATAAAAATATAGAATAGCTGAAATTCTCACACAGAGTCGATAGGCTGAGACTGACACGACACGGGGGAAACAGTGAAAACGGCACCAGCCTCCTCGGTTTTGTGTTGTCTCCTTTTGAAGGAGAGCCTGGACTTGGCTGTGTTTCAGAATAAGAGTTTGTGCTGAGACCCGTGCTTGTAGCACTGCCCGTGCTGGGTGGCTCTGTGAGGAGGACACCGAGGGGCTGAGGGCCAGTTCAGAAGAGGGGCGCTTGAGGAAGGGGTGAAGGATGCATAGGCTGCTGACAAAAGGCCAAAAGCAGGACAGAGCTTCCTGGGGACGTAAAACAGGATCAGAGTCTGTGTCACAGCTCGGGGCAGGGTCTCTGTGTGGAATGTCAGGGTGGAAGGGACCCTGGAGGCCTTTTCATGCAACAGTCCCATTTTATCACAGGGAAATTGAGGTGCGGTTCAGGGAAGAAACTTGCTCTGTCAGGACCCTCAAGGAGCACAGGACTCCCTGGTGGTCAGAGAAGTGAGACAACAGCCCTGTGGGGGACGCAGCTGCCATGCCAGCCTAGAGTTGATCCTAAGCCTGAGGGACCACAAGGGACAGTGGCGGCAGCTGGAGCCAGGTGGAGATGCAGGTGGGAGCCTGTCAGGAGGTGGCTGATCCTTCTCGGATGAGGGGTGTGGGAAGTGGGGGTGCACAGCGAGTGAGGGGCCCCTGCAGGGTGCATGACGGGCCAGCATAGCTGGGGGCTGTGTCTGCCAATAGAGTGAGCCTCCTCTCCGGGGGGACTGTGCCCTGGCTGCAGGTGCCCAGATGGCTTAGGCTGGAGAGGGACAGGTGGGAGCAGGAGAGGGGGTGATTCCAGCTGGCAGCCTCAACCAGCAGCTGTGGCTGGGGGCCTCCGGGAGTGGCTGTGAGGCGGGGAACCCGGGGACCCACAGGGAAGACAGGATGTCCCGGGTGTTGGGCAGTGGGCTCTGGATGTCTCCTACTGTTGCAGAAAAGATCACAAGACAGGCTCGGCACACTCCAGCCAGTCTAAGTGTGCAGGTGAGCGTACCAGGGAAGCAGACGCCGTGTTTAGAAGACAAACATAAACATAAAATGGGGCGATGGTACCTGTTTCATAGGGCGCTCATCCAGTCCTCTAAACCACCCTATGAAGGAGCTACCACACTAATAATTCCATTTTGCAGATGAGGAAACTGAGGCACAGAGTGGTCAAATGACTTGCCCATGGTGACAAATCTAGTAAGTTGGTGGGACCCCAGGCAGCCTGGCTCCAGAGAACCGCTCTTAACATTTCACTTCACCGGCTCAACAAAAAAATCTCCATTTACGTGAACTTAAACATAAGTGTCTGAGCACTGTGTTTAAACACTGAACCTGCCAGGGAGACGCGTGCAAGGATGGTCACAGCGGGATGATTTCAGGCAATTCTTACTTTTTCCCCTTGCGCTTTTCTATGCTGTTTGGCTTTTTTTTTTTTTGGTGAGGAAGATTGGCCCTGAGCTAATATCTATGCCAACCTTCCTCTACTTTGTATGTGGGACACCACCACAGCATGGCATGATGAGTGGTGTGTAGGTCTGCACCTGATCCTAACCTGTGAACCCTGGGCTGCCAGAGCAGAGCACACAAATTTAACTACTATGCCACCTGGCCAGCATTGCCTTTTTTTTTAAAAGTGAGCATGTGCTATTTATACAACTGTAAAAAAAAATCCAATAAAGCCAAGAAGAAGAAGAAAAGAAACCCCTCTTGTTCAGTCAGCTTTCCACAAAGTGTCTTGGCCACCTTGGGCCTCAGCCTCCTGGCCACGTGGGCAGTGGGTCTGCCCAGAGTGCTCCCTGGAGGAGTCAGCTTAGCTCAGGACTTTGAGCACATGGTGAAGAGATTCACTGAGCCTGAGGGGTAGCAGTGCTCTCTGCACAGTTCCCTTAGGGACAGCTCCAGGCCACAGACTGTGCACGCCATCCGGGGACTTTGGAGCCTTCCTCTCCCTGATGGGAGCTCTTAGCCAAGTGTAACTACGGGATTGTGCCTGGTCTTCATGCGCCTCTGTCTTCCTTAGGCCAATTTGGCTGAGCGTCCTCAGCGCAGCCCCCAGTGATGCTTTGCGTGTTAGTCTTTGGATGGGATGCTTATGGTGACTGTTCCTGTAACCAGGTGATCGCCAGGCAGCGGCTATGGGTAGTAGGAGAACTGTATGCAGTGGAGCTTTGGAGGGCGTGGGCACCCAGTCAGAGGAGGAGTCATGGGGCGTAAGTGGCAGTCGGGCAGGAATGACCCAGACCCGAGTGGGGCAGCTAACATGGTGGTGACAGAACCTGGGTTCAGCGAGGAGGCAGAGGAACTCCCAGTGCTTCTGGTTTCTGGGCCCCTGTGGCTGATGATGCCCTTCCATGAACTGGGGTGTGCAAATACAGGAAAGGCGGTGACTCAGGCTTGGGAGTGTCTCTGGGACACGCGGCAGAGGTGTCCAGCAGCCGTGGGATATGCAGGTGTGGGACGCGACAGAGAGTCTGCTCTGGGCCCACTTGGGAAACCATTGGCCTGGTGGGGGTGATTGAAGTCAGGATGGTGTGGCTCACACAGGGGCTGGGGGAGGGGAGCTGTGTGTTTCCTAACCCTCAGAAATGTGAAATTCTGGAACTTAGAGACACTACTGCCTTGGGGAGAGTGGGACCAATCCATCACGCTCATCGACATTTATGCAGCAGAAGGAGAAGGATAAAGCAAAGAACGAAGACCCTTTTTAAGCAGCTTGTCTTGGCTTTGACCCACATCACTGGCCGTCTCATTCCACTGGTGGAGTACGAGACCAGAACATGCCACCCCTAAATATACCTCTATGGAATAAGGATTACTTTGGGAAACTGAAGACACAGGAGAAGCTCTGAAAATAGAGCAGAAGTTACCCTTTTATGAGGGAAATGTACATTTATAAAGGCAATCTCCATTTGTATGGACGTCTCCCTCTCTGTACCAGGAAGAGAAATTTGACCCTAAAGCACAAGAGAATCTTATTGATGGAGGAGGCGCTGACTTAAATCTGTAAAACAAACCTCACCCTTGTTTACCTTGCTCGCCCTGGCCTCCTTCCCATAAGTTGCCCGCCCCACCCAGCACTCCTCTTGATTTGATTTAGATGAAGATGGTATTTAAGCCTGAATTCTAAGCCACCTCTTTGAGTGACTCACTTTTCCCTGAGTATCTCCCATGTATGTATGAGATATACATGTTAATGAACACCTGTTTGTTTTTATCTCATTAAGCTGCCTTTTCTTACAAGGGCCTCAGCTGACAACTTAGAAAGGTACAGGGAAAGTTAATTTTCCACCCCTGCAGGAGGAAGGAGACAGACCCTACCTGGATGCATGAGCCTGAGTGATACTGTCCTGGCTGGTGATTCTCTCCAGTCATATCCCATATCCACAGGAAGGGGAGCATGAACCTTCGGCAGGCAGCTGCCCTTTGTTACCTTAGACATCCAAGCCTTCTGGTGACAGTAGTGCATTTACACAGTGACACCTCGCTGAAAGGTGTGAAACCCCTGTCTTCATCTCTCTCCCATGTCTATGCCTCCAACTTCCTTCCTCTGCTTCTCAGATCTGAGGCTCAGGGAAGGGAAAGTCTTAATGCCTTGCTTGTTATTAACCAATTCTATTGATTAATTATATTCAAGGTATCTAACGTGGGGCAGGTACTGTGTTTATTGAGCCTGTAGCACAAACACAGCAATTAACATTCTTTTTTTAAATTAAAAAAAAATTTAATCCTCCTAATGGTTTTGTGAGATGGGCATTATTTTCCCCCGCTATTATTGAATAATAGCTCCCAAATGTCACCAAAATAACCTGTTTGTGAGACAAAGGCGTTTGTTGCTTACCGTGGCAAGGGAAAACCCTACCCTGACAGCTGAGTCCTAGTGTCTCAGAGGAGGAAGGGTGAAGCTGGGACACTTACTGAGATTTTAAGTCTGGTTTAAGGAGAGTCTTGATTAGCAACAAGGTTAGGTTTGGGTAAGGATCATGACGCAAAATTTAGAACTGGTGGGCATTGCAAGGAGACAATTTTGGGGCAAAGTCTCCAAAGAGTGTTAGGTTGTAAATTGGCATTTGTGTTTTTCTTTTGAAGAATTGATGGTCTTTCAGAAAGTGCATGGATTGAACAATAAAGTTATTTGCAATTTTTATCTTCCTGGGTGAGAGTTTCCTAGACTAGGGGCCGGCCCGGTGGCGCAGTGGTTAAGTTCACACATTCTGCTTCTTGGCGGCCCAGGGTTCGCTGGTTCGGATCCCGGTGCAGACATGGCATCACTTGGCAAGCCATATTGTGGTAGGCATCCCACATATAAAGGAGAGGAAGGTGGGCATGGATGTTAGCTCAGGGCCAGGTTTACTCAGCAAAAAAGAGGAGGACTGGCAGTAGTTAGCTCAGGGCTAATCTTCCTCAAAAAAAAAAAAAAAAAGAGTTTCCTAGACTAGTAAAGTTATGGTGGTGAAGAGCTGGAATCACAAAGGCATGTTAATGTGGTCAGTAAGCTATGTGGGATGTTTGACTCTCACCACATAAAGGGTATCAATTCAATGCAGGAAAGACCAAAGTCTGGGCAGGGTGGTTCCTGTGCATTTGCATGTTAATACTTACAAATCTCCATTTGTAAGGGTGTTTTCCTTTCTATAGCAGGGAAGAGAAGGATTGTTACTGCCCAAAGTGAGTCGTCTGCCTGCTGCAAGATGTGCCAGTAGCCAAAGAGGCAAGATGGTGGAAGAAAAGGGATTTATTACAGCTTGCTAGTAAGGGGGAAGATGGTTGACTAATGTCCAAAAGAACCGTCTTACAGAAAAGAGACTACAGGCAGTCATATAGGGGGTTGGTCTCTGGGTGAGGGAGGCATCTGGTCCCAGTTCCTGATAGTCCTTTGTTTACTGGATGTGCATCAGAGAATGGAGCAATGTCCTGTACTCTGATCTTTCAGTTGTCATTGACGATGGTGATCAGCATAGACTCTCTGCCTGGGGGTCATCACATTCCTAAGGAGCTCAAAAGAACAAAAATTATCATCTTAAAGCAGCTGGGAGGGGCCATAAAAATCTACAGAGCATGTCTGGGTTAGCTAATCAGAGGTCATTCAAAGTTACAATATGGTTTCTTTTCTACCATATGGCTTCCCTATGTCAACCTTGTGCTGAGACAGTATCAGGACAACTCTAAATCACAAGAAACTCTGATCAATGGAGAAGGCACTGTTTTCAATCTGCATAACAAACCTCACCCTGTTTACTGTTTTTCCTGGTGACCTTTTTTTTGAGGAAGATTAGCCCTGAGCTAACTACTGCTAGTTCTCTTTTTGCTGAGGAAGCCTGGCCCTGAGCTAACATCCATGCCCATCTTCCTCTACTTTGTATTTGGGATGCCTATGTCGACGAAAATAATTCATAACCAATCTATAAATGAAAATTTGGGTGAGTTTATTCTGAGCTGAAATCTGAGGACCATGGCCCGGGGCCTTTCTTCCCGAAGGAAGAAAGGGCACCAAAGTGATGAGGTGTACAGAGTGGTCATATACCCCCAAAGAGGGTGCTTTACATATGATTGAAATGTCCCTCCCACAATAGTCACAAGATTGCCCTGTCGGCACAGCGCTTGATGGACACAGCAGGTAGTGGGTCTGCTCTCTTGGGGGACGTAGCAGGAGGCAAGTGTGTTGTCTCGAGCTGGGCGGTCACAGGTGAGCCCAGAAATCAGTTCCTAGCCTAAGGAAAGATGCTTAATCCTTAACGAGATGCCAAAGTTGGGAGGGGGAGGGAGGTTGCACCTTTATCTCAAGGGCCTTTGCTCTTGCCATAGGGAATATCTAAAGCAGATATACAATGCATGCTCAATGGCCTCGGTCAGGCCCTTTTGGAAAGACAAGGTCAGGCCGAATTAGGTTTATACCACATGGCTTCCTCATATTCTCCAATATATCCTATTGCTTGCCATTTTTATTTGTCACCTACCACAGCATGGTGTGCCAAGCAGTGCCATGTCTGCACCCGGGATCTGAACCAGTGAACCCTGGACTGCTGAGAAGTGGAATGTGCATGCTTAACAGCTGTGCCACCAGACCGACCCCCCGGTAACCTTCTATAACTAGCTTCTCCTGGCCACTGCCCTCACACCCCCCATCCCCAATATCTTTCTTTGGTCTTTAGCTGAAGATGGTATTTAAGGCAGTGACTTGGACCATCTCAGGGAGTCACTCAGTTTTCCTGGGAATCTCCCATGTATGCATGAGGTACGCATGTTAATAAACTTCTGTTTTTCTCTTCTTAATCTGCCTTTTATTACAGGAGGGCTCTGCCAAGAACTCAGAAGGGTAGAGGGAAAATCATCTTCCTCCCCTACAGTATCAAGATTTCAAATAATATAGAATGAGGACTTCAAATAAAATTCACTAGTAGTGAGTAAAATTGTGTCATTTGGGTTCTGGAAACCAGAGGCACAACTTCAGGGTTGAGAGGAGTTGGTATAGGTCCTGAATAATTTTAGTGACCAGATCGGTGGAGGAGGTTGGGACTGGCATTGTGTAGTCTCATATGGAGCTGGGACTTCTAAGATAGGGAGCTTTGATTTCTCTTTGAAATGCAAAAATCCACCAGAAGGAGAGTGGCCAGGGTTTCTGGGAAGGGACCCAATCAAGGCTTGTCAGGGACAAAGGAAAGGAATGAGGATGCTGGATAGTAGAAGTGGAAGTGAAGGGAATTTGTGACAGTTGCCCCTGAGATGTCTGAGGGTTGTCCCCTAACAGGGAACCTAGCTCATTCTGTTTTATTGTCACCCAGCAAGGGCTTTCCCCCCGATGTGCACAGAAGCCAATGCTGTGGCACTCCCGTCTGTGAGAGAAGAAGCAGTTTATTATGCAATTGAGTGGTAAGGAGACAGAAGGAAAGGCTCTCAACTCTGTCTTCTCGAGCCAGGGCATGGGGTAGGGCTTCAGGTGTCCCGGAGGGCAGCTGGTGTGCAGAAGCACTGGCGGGATGTGTCGCTTGGCTGATCAAAATGATCTCTTCTGCTCATCGTCCTAGCTGTCCTGCCACTGCTGAAAAGCACCATAGCTTTAACATTTTGTTGTTAAGATGAAGTGAGCATAGTGAACAAGAGTAAAGTCATTCTGTAGATTTTAAGTCATTGCCTTGTGTATTAAAGGCCTTCAAGAGATTTAGTCATCCTCTCCTTCCTGGCACAGAGAGGACCGTACCCTTGCAGATGGAGATGTTTCTTATAAATGCAAATTTTCCTTACAAATGAGTAACTTCTACTAGGTTTTCAGAGCTTTCACTGTGTCTGCTGGTTCTTAAAAATAATTAGGACCAAATAATTCTTGTGCCAAAGAGGAATATTTGGGGGTGGCAAATTCTTCTGTTGGTCCTGACAAATAAAAATGGCAAGTAATAGGATATATTGGAGAATATGAGGAAGTCATTTGGTGTAAACCTAATTTGGCCTGACCTTGTCTTTCCAAAAGGGCCTGACCGAGGCCATTGAGCATGCATTGTATATCTGCTTTAGATAGTCCCTATGGCAAGAGCAAAGGCCCTTGAGATAAAGGTGCAACTTCCTTCCCCCTCCCAACATTGGCATCTCTTTAAGGATTAAGCATCTTTCCTTAGGCTAGGAGCTGATTGCTGCGCTCACCTGTGACCACCCAGCTCGAGACAATAGACTTGCCTCCTCCTACGCCCGCCGAGATAGCAGCCCCACTACCTGCTGTGTCCATCAAGCGCTGTGCCGACAGGGCAATCTTGTGACTATTGTGGGAGGGACATTTCAACCATATGTGAAACATCCTGTTTAGGGGTATATAACCACTCTGTATACCTCACTTCTTTGGTGCCCTTTCTTCCTTTGGGAAGAAAGGCCCCAGGCCATGGTCCTCATATTTTAGCTCAGAATAAACTCACCCAAATTTTCATTTATAGATTGGTTATGGATTATTTTCATCGACAGTCCTGTGGTTACATAAAGCATACAACCAGAATAGATTGGCAGATGTTTAGGGAAGCATATGTTCCCTAGGAGAAGAAAATTCCTCAGTGAGAGTGGTCCCACAGTGGGGTCCAGCAGCTGAGTTCCCCTCCCCCACAGCATGTAGCAGAGGCTGAGGGGCCACGTCATCAACACACGGCGGAAGGGGCCCTGCTGACCCCTGAGGTCCTCTAGCTGTGAAACTGTGGTTTGTCAATATTTCTTAGTTCAGTTGTTTCTGGACTTAGACAAAAACTTACTTCCTACAAGGCTGAAAAACTCAGGTATAACTTTGAGAAATATGCTTTCTAAAGGCTCCTTTGATTTCTCTTTGAAATGCTAAAATATGATGTGAGCCTCATGGCTTCGGAGCTCACAGCTATTCAATTCCTTCTGCAGGTGATAAAAAGCATCCGGCCTGGAGCAGAGATGTGTGAAAGGAGATTAGACAGTGTGTGAAAACACTTCCCATCAGCCATTTGACAGCTTTTTGAAATGCTAATGTCAGTCCTGTAGAACTGTTACCCAGGAATTCACACCTATTCTAGTCTACGTCCAGGTAAATAAAGCATTCCCTGCTGAATACAGAAGTGTGAAGCCAAACCGTCAAAATCCTGGACTCAGTTGCTCCCAAGGGAAGGAGGAGAACACAGTCATCTTCCTCCTTCGTTCAGTATTATTCACTTTTGTGAAATTTTGAACTTGAAGGATTGCAAGGAGATAACTAAACACCATTAATTGAGCACTTATTGCAAGCCGGGGGCAGCATTGGGGGTATTTATATTTTATTTATATTTTAAATTTTCTTAGACCCATTTTGCAATGTGTAAATTACTGTTGACAGAGGTTAAATAATTTGCTTCAAAGACGCAAAGCTTGTAAATAGTACAGCAAGGATGTTGACATCAAAAATTGAACATCGGTTGCTCAAAATCTCAGAAACTTATCATAATTATTAGGGAAGCAATGGTAGTTATTGTAACAAAAAGCCTCCAAATCTCAGCAGCTGGAGACACAAAACAGTGTTAATTACGTGTCGATGAAAATAATCCATAACCAATCTATAAATGAAAATTTGGGTGAGTTTATTCTGAGCTGAAATCTGAGGATCATGGCCCGGGGCCTTTCTTCCCAAAGGAAGAAAGGGCACCAAAGAAGTGGGGTGCACAGAGTGGTTATATACCCCCAAACAGGATGTTTCACATAGGATTGAAATGTCCCTTTTACAATAGTTGCGAGACTGTTCTGTTGGCACAGTGATTGATGGAAATATCAGGTAGGTCTGCTGTCTCGGTGAACACAGCAGGATGGCCGGTCTGCTGTCTCGAGCTGAGTGGTCACAGGTGAGCTGGGTGGTCAAAGGTGAGTGCAGCAATCAGTTCCTAGCCTAAGGAAAGATGCTTATCCCTAAGGAAATGCCAATGTGGGGATAGTTGCACCTTTATCTCAAGGGCCTTTATTCTGGCCATAGGAAATGTCTAAGCAGATATGCAACGTGTGCTCAATAGCCACAGTCAGGCCCTTTTGGAAAAAACAAAGTCAGGCCGAATTAGGTTTACACCAAATGGCTTCCTCATATACTCCAATATATCCTACTGCTTGCCATTTTTATTTGTCATACTTGACTCTGATGTGGTTGGTGAATGACCTGCTCCACGCAGCCGTTCAAGGACTGTGTTCCTTCTCTCTCGTGGTCCTGCCATCTTCAAAATGGGGCCACCAACGTTCCGGACGAAGAAAAGAGAATGTCTCGCTGCCTACTTGCCCTGAGGAACTCAAGGCTGGGTTTGGAAGCATATAAACTGTTTTTCCAAATTGCTTTTTTCCCTTTTGTTATGTTAGGGAGATGCAATCACCAACCATCCTGAACCAGACCAGGCCTCACCACGAGAGCTGCGCCTATGACCTTGGCCTTATTTTTAATGCTAAGAGCTCTCCAGGAGGAGCTCAGGCCTTATTAGTGTAACCCACGGTGTATGTGGAAGTGTGTTTTCTGACTGAGCCTGTGCAAATGAACACCCACCTCTCCCTTTTGAATATTCATTCCCTGTCCAAAACAAAAGTCCCTGCTTCCCTTTAGTTGGGGACGCTATGAGTTTGGAAATGATTCCTCCTGGTCTCCCATTTGCTGCAAATGTGCTTTACCTCGTGAGACAACCACTTCTGGAGGACAGTCTGATTTAACTCGCCCAGAGGCGAACCCACTTTGGTTTGGTAACAAACGGAGTGGAGATTTGTGGGGACCAAGTCTGGAGGTGGTGTACTCCACTTCTGTCCTCTGTCCCTTCATCTTAGTTCAGTCACACAGCCCCAGATTAACTCCCAGGGCGCTCAAAAATGCAGTTAAACTGTGTTCCCAGGAGGAAAATAAGAGGACTTTTTGGACACATGTATCATGAACTTTTTCATTTTACATGCTCAATAAGACACCGTATTGCACTTATAGTGGGCACCTAATATGTATTTCCAGACTTAATATATGAATGAATGAATGCATGAATGAATGATGGCTCAACCCCACAGTAACTACAGTTTAGTTGTAAACAAACCAGAAAATCAAAACTGGGTTCATTGGAGCCATTGAAGTCAACGTTGGTTTATTTAAATCAGAGTGAAAGTGAATACACAATACATCCGTCAGTAGGAGGTATTGCCAATAGTAATGCTGACGGCAGCTCCCTCGTGGAGGAGGGGTAAGGACTGAATGAGGCAATAAGTGTAAAGGGCTGGGAATGTGACTGGCACATAGTAAGCTATGTGTGTTGGCTGTTACACGACTAGCTGATGGGCTTCTCCTGTGGTCTTCCCCGTGGGGCGCTTCCGATCTCCAGTGGCTCTGGCCGTTCTCTGGGCCCCTCCTTCATCAAATTCTGGAGTTCTTAGTCATAATTGGGGTTTTCTCAGTGGAGAGGAGGCACTCCCTTAACATTTGGGATCCTCTGAATTAGTCATGTTATCCTTATTAACATTGTCACTCAGAAAGAGATTCCGGCTTTTTAATTGCCACTTAGCAAATTTGCAAGGGCAGAAGTAGAGACCCACTGACATGATTATTAATGTCACTGTTTGAGGCCACTAAAATTAATACTAATTTTTGCCAACAGTAGGGCAGCTTATTAAGTGCTGAAATTTTTTCTACAAAATCCTCTATGGTTTATGCGGGAGGTGGTTTTCTCTTCTAAAACATTTGTCCTCATGAGGCTTGTGTCCTCACTGTGGCATGTCCTACTTGCCAGTCCCTCTATTCAGAGGGTCATCCTTCTCCTTGTAGACTTGATGTTGTCCAGCTAAGACAAAGGAATGTGATTTTAGGGGTCTTAGAAAAAGGAAATCCTTCCCATGGAGGTTCCTATGATGAACACAAGAAGGAGGGTCTGAGATGCAGAAATATGGAAAGAACCTGAGAGAATGAAGTTTCATGGATGACGTCAGATTCGAAATGGGTTGTTGGTTCATTTCAGGTGAAGAGACTGCTGAGTGGGCACAGTGTATTCAGTGACAGGATCTGGGTTGGGAGTGACTGGAGATGAATTGAGAGGGCACACTGCTTCTTGGTCTGAGCGCTCATCTGATGGCCTTGTTGAGGAGTTTAGACTTGGCACTAGGGGAAAGGGGAGACACTGAAGGTGTCTGAGCAGGAGAGTGAATGATCAGAGCTGTGCCCTGAGAAGCATCTTCTAGCAGCTGAGGAACCTGGGTCTGGGCAAACCAGGGATGCTAATGTGGCAGTGGTCCACTGAGACAATGGAGGTGACACTAGTTGTTGCAGAGGGTGGAAGGAGGCTGAGAAGCTGAATGCCCTGCCCAGGACCAGCTTTTTCTGTATAGCCCACCACACAACCCCACCCCCTAAAATTCTTAGTGTGGGGTAGTCATTCTCACACTTGAGTGTTTACCCCAATCAACTGGAGGGCCTGTTAACCCAAGTTTCTGAGTCCTAGCCCCAGAGTTTCTGATTCAGAATATCTTGGATAGGGGCTGGAAATTTGTGTTATGACAAATTCCCAGGTGACGCTGACATTGTTGGTCTGGGGATGCATTTTGAGAACCACTGGGTTTGAGAGCCACTTGGAAACTGACTAGCTTTGCTGAGGACCTGAAGACTCTGCAAACTTCTCTCAGTCTCCCAGAAATGCAGCACCAAGTCTGGTTATGTGAACTTACACACAATTGTGCACGTCCTTGTATATTCAGATGTGGGCCTGAAGCACCTCAGTGGTGTTCCATTGCTCTGGATCTCCCAGGATTTTCAACTCAGAGTCTCTATAGAAACATAATGACCTGTCTTTGGATTGACTGAGAGCCAGTAGGTAGCAGAGCTTTGGAGAAGGGGATGTGGCCAGGTGCTGGGGAAATAGTGACAGCATGGGGAGAGAGTGTGTTTACAGGGAGGCATGATGCATTGAAGTATTGAAGACTGCTTTTACTGACTTATTCCAAGTCCCTAAGACTCAGGCCCTGTGACGTGATGCACAGGATGAGGAGGAGAGGGCAGGGGAGAAATACGGAAGAAGGAGGAAAAGGAAGGCACAGATTTAGCAAGAAGAGAATTCCAGGGAGAAGGGGAGGATGGGGAGGGAGAAAGGAAAAGGAGAAGGGCAGAGAGAAGAGAGGGAAAGAGAAGGCTGAGGTCCTGATCAGCTGTAGCCCTGTTTTCACGAAGGTTGAATTTTCAAATTCTAAAGTCACCTCTTTCCATAACCACGATATTAAACCAGGCGGCTACTGTTTCCTGCTGTGTGCCAGGGACTGATATTTTTTCCTCATCAAAGTCTCATACAGCCATGGAAGGTAGGTTTTACTGCCTGCACTTTATGGATGGGGAGACTGAAGCTCAGAGAGGTTAAACTGGATCATCTTGGAGTTCCCCTCGACCCAGTGAGCTTTCTCCTGTATGGCTCCAGGCCCAGAGGGTGGGGAGGACTGCTGAGCAGCACCACGGACAGCAGCTCCCAGCAGTTGAGTGAAGCGAGATGGTTGTCCAGAGAAAATAAGTTACTTGTCCACGTCACACCTGGTTAGTGTCAGGGTTAGAATCCTGCAGTTCAGAGCCTGGAGTTCACACCTTGATCACTCAGTCACGCCCTTTATACCATTCAGCTGTCTTTTTGTGGGTCAGCAGAGGATCCCACTACCAGTTTCACTGAGCCATGGGCTCCCTTGAAGTCCTGCATCTCTCCCTACACAGGAATGTTTCCCAGGCTCTTTCTAATCTGCTTCTTTATGAACTGTTGCTGTTTCCGACGGCTTGTCCTTTGCTGAGATGGACATGCAGATGCACTGCTCAGCTCTCCCTTCAGGGAAGGGCTTGTTGCCCAAGCTGTTATGGGTGCTGTTGGCATAAAGCTTTCAGCTGTCTCGGGGATTCCCTCAGCTTCAGGGTCCCCTTGTCAGGGGTAGCAAGTACCACTGACTGATGGAAACAGGGTAATAAGGGTCAGCTATTTTGGCCCCATGCAGTGCACCTTTGACGAATCACTTCAGTGTTGGCCTACATGGCCGCCTGACTTCTCCCCTGCCCACTCCAGCTTTCATCCCCTCCCTTCCACAGCTGCAGATTCCACAGGCAATACCCTGAGAAATGCCCCTGCCCCTTAGACTCCATCTCAGGGTCTGCCTCCTGGGGAGGCCAACCCGCCACACCCATGCATTACTTGGCCTTGCCCATGCCGTATCTAAGTCTTCTGGGCGCAAGTGTCATCTTGTGTCTGCTGTTTGTCTTCTCTGATGACACTAGCTTATATTTTATTTTTTCTGGTATTAGGAAAGAAGTGCTGGCGAGTCTCCTGGGTGGTTTCTGAGAGAGAGTAACACTGACCCAGCCTTTTCACTTGTAGGGTGTCATCCTACGGAGTTTGTTACATATGTGTGAGATGACATCTGAGCATAGTTATTAGCCACAACATTATTGACAATAGCAAAGCAAGGGATACAGGCCAAGTGTTTACCAATAGAGAAGTGGCTATACTAATTATGATATTAGTATATGTCCATAACACACCTGTAAAAAGAATGAGAATGCTCTCTAAGCACTAATTTGAAACGATCTCCGAGATATATTATTAAATGAAAAAAATCAAGGTGCAGACCAGGCTGTGCAGCCCCCTGCTTTTTGTGTGTGTAGATGCTTATGCAGCCAGAAAGTGCGCCTGGAGCTGGGCTCCAGAAGCCCATTACTGGCCGCCTGAGGAACCCGGAGGCCAGGAGGCCGGTGCGGGAGGAGACTTCCATGGCTTCCCTTTGGTACTTGAAGAATGTTGAATTATGTGGACTGTGCTCTTTGTGAGTCATTAGCGTACTCAAGAAGTAACCCTAAGCCATCCATACGGGCGGGCGTAGAGGCAGTGGAATTGTTTGAGAGCGGCACAGAACGAATGGCTTCAGCTGCCTGGGGCTGCTGGGAGGGGGGCTGGTGCGCAGTCGCGGAGGGTAGTGATCTGAGCCAGCTCAGACACAGCGGGGCTGCGGGAGAGAGCAGCTGGGAGAGGAGGCAACGGGCGAGGTCAGGGGCCGCTGGGGCTGCGCTTGGCAGGGAAGCAAGGGGTGGTGAGGCACACTTCCCTCCCTCAGAAGACTGTGCTGACCGGGCACACGGCTTTGTTGTTACGTGGCTGCCGTGCCAGCCTCACAGCCCTGAACCGTGTTTGGCCCGTGCACCGTGGGGAGAGCAGTCCTCTCTGCCGCAGGCCCTGGGGCCCTTGCCGCGTTGTGGATTGTCTCCCTTTTGGTCTGAGTGAGCCACCGCGGCTCTTGGGTAGTTGAGGAATTGGGGAGAAGGAGGCCTGAGGGTGTGAAACGGGACGCCTTGATGATCTGGTTGTTAGTGTTGAGGAAGAACTAGTATACGCTTCACGCCAATGGCTGCCAGAGCCGTGTTTGCGGCCCAGAGCTCTTCCTCCTGCGCTTTACAATTATACAACCAGTTGTGTCCAGGATGCTTTACGTGGATGTCTCACAGAGGTCACAAGTCAACACGCCCTGAACTAAACTCGCCATCTCCCCCGACCCCACCCCACTCCACCTGCTCCCCAGCGCAGCTTCTCTTTCTTGGCAATGGCTAGAAACCAGGGCGTCATTGTTGACTCCTCCTTCGCTATCATCTCTCCTTCATTTTCTAAACTGCAAATCAGACCATGTCACACCTCTGCCTTGAGCTATCTGGAGCTGACTTGCCTGTGGGATGAATTTCAAGCACCTCAGCATTTCGCGCAAGTCCCTATGACCTGGCCCTCTCCTGTCTCTCATTCCGTCTCCGACACCTGCCCTCCATGCCATTGCCTGTACTCCGTCTGCTTGAGTTCTGATCCACTCCCAACCTGGGTGAAAGGAGGTTTTTTATGGTTTGATTTTCTCCTTTCAAATGGTTCTCCCTGAGTTTCCCAAGCTTCTACTGCTGTAAAATTGAGAAAGCAACTGAGTTCGAATTGACTATGGTCCTTATCTTGAGAGAATTTCCTCTCTTGACTTCATGTTAAAAATAACAAACCTCTAGTGTGGAGACCTAGAATCCTGTTTCCTGGCCAAATAAATCCTGTCATATTTCTGGGACTGATTTCACAACTAGTTAAGGGCTTATTGTAGCTGCCCTCCTCCCACACACCTCTCGCATAGTGACGGGACTGGCCATGGGAGAAAGAAAGTGAGAAATTGTCTAAAAGCAGATCTGTGAGACCCTCCTTACAGAAGCCATGGTCTTCCCCTCAGACTTGAGTTGGAACAGGTGCCGAAGCCATCTAGCTTCTCCACTGGGCTCCAAGCTCCTGTCTTCAAGGGCCACGAGCGCCAGCCCAACAGGAAGACATGATCTGTTGAGATGGCCTGTGTCTGCTGGCCCCCTCTGCCTCACCAGCTGGGGCCGAGTCTCCACACGGGGAGCGTCCAATCTGGCCTGGGGTAATTGACGTCAGGATGGGGACTTCTGTCTGAGTCAGTTTGGGCTGCCAGGAACAAAAATCCATAGACTGGGTGGTGAAAGCTCGTTTGTGCATTGTGAACTTGTAGGGCCCACACTCGACTGTCTCCCCCATGAGTGATGCATGGCCATAGCAGAAAACATGCATAACCAGAAAGAATTATGTGAAATTTTCGCATGTAGAGGTGGTGCTTGTAAGCATCATAACATGGGATTTTTGAGAATTTTCTCATACAAATACGTAATTTAATTAAAAATGCAATTGTGATGTGCATGATTTTATAAATCTTTGATCTTTTAAAAGTAAAATTAACAAACAACTTCGACATTTTATTTGCTACATAATATTCCATTTCAGAGTCATGCCCAAAACATCCAAAAACTAGCTAACTCCACCGTCCAGTCTCCTTAGCTGCTCCGAGACTGGCTGGAAGGGGTGGGAACATACAAAGACCATGGCTGTGGGGTGCCTCTCTGCTTCACCCAGGCCAGGGGTTCAGGACCCAGAGCGGGGCGGGGAGCAGCAAAGTCGTCGCTTCTGGGGATGTCCTGGATTTTCCCCTCCTCCAGGGAAGACGGTGTGAGCTCCTGAGAGAACTCCGGGCACGTGTCACGGATGGATGAAGTTGGCCAGCCCAGAGAAGAGGCCCGATTTCTGGCGAACTGCCTTTCTGCAGACTTGTCCTCCAATGAGGTTTGCGCCACGGCCCATTCCCCAGTTTCTGGGACAAATCCACATTCTCTGTGTTGTGGACTGAACTGTGTCCCCCCCAAAGTCAAATGTTGGAGCCCAGGGCTCTAGTACCACAGAATGTGACTGTTTGGAGGCAGGGCCTTTAAAGTGGCGACTAAGTTAGAATGAGGCTGTTGGGGTGGCCTCGTCCAGTCTCCCAGGTGTCTGCAGAGGAGGACACACACGGAGACAGCAGGGGTGTGTGCACAGAGGAAGGCCATGTGAGGACCAGGGGAAGAGGGCAGGCTGCAAACCCAGGAGAGACCCCTCGGGAGGCATGAAGCCTCCTGACACCTTGATCTTGACCTTCCAGCCTCCAGAACTGCGAGAACTACACAGTCGTTCAAGCTGCCCGTCTGTGGCAGGCCTTCATCCACGGCTTCACTGGTCCCCACCGCCACCCTGCTGAGGGTCAGTATCCCACGTCTTTAGACGAGTCTCCAAGCTCACAGAGGCTGAGAGAGTCACCCCGTGCATCCCACTGGGATTCCAGCCAGGGCTGCCCGGTTCCCACCCCGTCTCTTCCCACTCCGTGTGTCCCTGCTGTAAAGAAACACTCTTCCTGGTCAGAGTTCGGTCGGGTTCTGTGTCAGTGGAGGTTTTCAACAGCCAGTTTCATGGAAAAAGACTCATAGTCCAGTCTGTTTGTGGTCCTGTTGCCTTATATATATGTACACACACACACACGCGCGCGCGCAGACACACATATGCTGGCAAGTCTGAAATCTGTAGAGCAGGACAGCAGGCTGGAAACTCCAGCAGGAGCTGATGTTGCAGTCTTGAGGCAGAATTTCTTCAGGAAACCTCAGTTTTGCTCCTAGGGCCTTCAACTGATTAGGTGAGGCCCACTCACATTACAGAGGTAATCTTTACTTAAGGTCAGCTGATTGAAGTTGTTAACCACATCTACAAAATACCTCCAGAGTAACAGCTAGGCTAGCATTTGATTAACTAGCTCAGGACCACAGGCCGGCTGTGCTGACACATCACACCGACCACCCTCTTCCAGTCCCACCTGGAGCTGCCCGTAGCCTGATGTGGGGTTGGGTGTTTGTAAGCCAAGAGTCTCTCTCTTCACTTGCTTTGTTTATCCCTCCCAGGCTGGTTCTGGGTTTTCTCTCAGGACAGCGGCATTTATGAGGCAGCTGTTGATGCCACCTGCCCAGGTACCACACAGTCCGAGGCTCTGCCGGAGGAGACCCAGGGCCTTTGAACCTCTACACAAAGCACAGTAGGACACATCCCATGTCAACTCTCAGTGGTATTCCCGTTTTTATCCAACTTTAGAAGCCTTATGCACAGAGGGAGAAACGTACCTGCCTCTTAAGGGCAGGGCCGGAGAGGAGTAAGGCTGTGATGTCTAGGGAAGAGGCAGCCATATTGCTACCATGAAGCTGAGGCCACAGGGAGCAGGAGTGGAGAGATCAAAATGAATTGGGTCCCTGAGGACCTGGAGGCTCACACAACTCTCCGCCTGCCCTACCTCCAGCCTCTCTCCTTGTTAGGATCACAAATCCTCCTTACTTTTAAGCCCGCTTGGCTTAGGCTTCCATTTTCTTGTAACTGAAAGCATCCTAGGCAGCGGTGCTCCCAGGACAGCCCCCAAGCAGCAGCGTCCTGTCGTGTGGTCAGATGCATTTCTAGCTCTTAAAATCTGCTTTCCTCCTGGATCAAGGAGGCCTGGACCCTATCCATCCATCAGGCCAACTGGGGACGTTTGGACTCTTAAGGCGAATGGCCAGGCCTCGCAGGGCAGGACTGTCCCAGTCCAAGGAAGTCACCAGCACACTAAGAAGATAGGCTAAAAGCCAAGCAACACTCTCATGTCCCGAACGCGCCATTTCGCCTAAATTCAAAATGTTCTGTTATAATTAAGTAGTATCAGCCAGCTTCATGTTTCAGGGATAGCCCACTTGTTGTTCTTAAAGAAGCAAACTGCATGTGTGGAGAGGGCCACGTGGTAGGGAGTGGCAGACAGCTTCTAGGACCCGATGGCCTCAGTCCTACAGCAGCAAGGAACTGAATTCTCCCAGTGAGCTTGAAAGAGGACCCCAAGCCTCAGGCGAGATGGCAGCCCCAGCCAGCACTCTGACTGCAGCTTTGTGAGACCTGACGGAGGTTCCACGTGAGCCACGCCCACATCCAGAGCCACAGTCTGTGAGAGGATAGATGTGTGTCATTTTAAGCCACTAAGTGTGTGGTAAGTTGTTACCCACCACAGAAAATTAGTACAGAAGAGAGGCAACCCTGTGTCATCAGAACATCGTAACGGCCACTACTGTTGACCTTCTACTCTGTGGCTTGAGTGTTCATGCATTATCTCGTTTACTCTTTGTGACAGTTCATGGAGTCGGGGTGGCCGGCTGGCTGAAGCCGTTGTGTGGGGCTTAGAGGCCCTGACATGATGTAATGATCCTTTCTCTCCTGGGAGACACTGGCCTTAACTGTTGGTAACTCTTGCCTACTGTTCTTCAGCTCCTTCCAGAGAGGGGAAGAAGATGGGCTTTGGTGGAAGTGGCCCTGCCCTCAATGCCCGTCTTTGCCATTTCTCAGCTGGGACCCTGGGGTGGATCACGTGACCTTCTAGAACTTTCTTCCCGATCTGACAATGAATGGAGTTTGCGGAAGAGATGCAGCCTATTTATTATCCAGGCCCACTGTGGGCCAGTCCGTCTATTAGAAATGTTCTCAGAATGATCTCATTTACTCCTGACGACGGCCCTGCGAGCTGGTGGAATAATCTTGGCTTTTGGATGAGATGACAGGTTTCCGAGAAATGGAAAGACTTGCTCAAGGCAAGCAGCTGGTAAGTGATGGCGCTTAGGTGAGACTCAGGCACATGCGGTGGTTTAGGGCAGCCTTCCTGGGCCCTTTGCTTCGCTTCCCCTGCGTGTCCGGATTCCCAGGTGCCCAGGCTCCCTGCCTCCGAGGATCCTCCTAACTACCCGGAGGCGAGTGAGGGGCGGAGTTGCCATCTGTAATCCCCTCTGAAACGTCCCTAACAACCCTGCACAAACAGTCTCAAGGATTCCCTCACCCTCTGCCCCTTATCACTGCCCCTTGCAGGCGTGAGTCTTAGTGATGATGGAGTAATGGGATGATGTCCTTCCTTGTAGCTTATTCTCAGGCCTGAGATTTAGTGGGGAGCCACTCCTGGAGGGGAGGTGGTCCGCAGGGTTGCAGGCAGGGTCAGTGTGGTACGTGAAGTGCTCCCGACCTGGAGGATGCTCGGTTGCCGGGATCCTAGCCTGTGCCTGAGAGTCGGCCAGTTGCTGGGCACCTTGCTCTCTCGGTTGTTTCCCCACTGACCTCCCTCAGGATTCAGCAGAGTTTTCAAAATGTCCGCCTCTCCTGGCCATGGTCTGGGAAGCCAAGTGTGGTTAATGTGAAAGGAGGATGGAATCGCCCATGGATGGGGTGCCAATGTTGGTGGAAATGAGCCTGAGACCCTGGACAAGGGAGGCCGGACACCTTTCAGGGTTGGTTTAGTTGCCCTCACCTCTGAGATCTTCTTCCAGCACAAGCCTTGGAGGGCCTGAGGTCTTTTTTTGTTTTTCAGCAGAGATTTGATTCCCTCCGTGCAGTGCTGTCAGTGATGTGGTTATTTACGTTAGACCCCAGAGCTCTAAGGTCCGATGGGAAAGGAAACTCCAGCTGCTCTGTATTCATCGCTGAGGCCCCGGCAGGGCTTGAGATGCCGGGAGACGGCCACGCTCCTTCATCAAGTGTGTGACTTGATGCGACGTGCCACACAGGCCTCTCAGCATTCTGGGGCTAGTTATGCCTAATGACACCAGCTCAGGCGCTCCTGTTGTCCCTGCCTGGTCCTGTCCTCCTGCTGGGTTGTGAGCACGATGGGAGCGTGCTCCTTATGAACGAAGTCCCGAATGGGTTCCCATCGCCTGGCAGACAGAGCCCCGTCCACAGGGCTTGCCCTTGCCCTGCCCACCTCTGTCTGATGCACACACATGCACACTCACTAACACACACTCATGCAGACCCTCCATGGGTGTTCCCTGCATGGTCTTAAACTCACTGACTGTCCCGTGCCGTTCCCAGCTGCCACGCCTTCGCACGTGTGGTGCCTTCTGCCCGTCTGCCCTTCCCTCCCCTGGTCCTTATAGCAGACTGACTCTTGCTCACGTCTAAGGTGCCAGGTTGGGGGTCACCTGCTCAGAGAAGTCTCTTCTGTGTGGGCAAGTGCAGCCCTCCCGTCTGCACCTCCACCAACACCTGTCTGTGTGATCCCCGCACGTGGTGACTGTCCCCGCCCCACTGGGGCTCGTTGAGGGCCGGCTGGCCTGCCCTTCTGTGCATATCCAGCCGCTGTTCTCCGCATTCCATAGGCTGCCCCAGGGAAGGGATAAACTCAGGAAGGACAGGCCAGACTGGGGCTATTTCCAGGGAGCAGATCCAGGGCCTAATCAAAGGACAGTCCCTTCCCTGGCAGTATTTTCCCAGTAGCGTTTCAAAGGTCTCTGGCCCAGTTGCGGTTCTTGGTTTCTGGGTGAAGAGGAGGCATGTGGCCCTGATGCAGTCCTGAGACCCTGGCTGCGCTCTGATTGGGTGAGGCTTTGGGGCGTTCGGCGAAGGCATGCGTGCGTTTCTCTGAATAGAGATAGGACGCGCTGTGTCAGCGTCAAGGAGTATTCAGCAGGTATGGAGACAACTATTCTCCAGCTGCATGGAGGCATGCTGAGATGGCCGTGTGACCAACGGTGACCAATGGAGTGTTAGCTCATCAAAGGTGAGCACAGGCTTGGAATGTGCTTGTGGTGTTGCTTTTGTCTTTTCAACATCTTCATGCCGGGAGCTTCCACTTGGCAACTGCTGTCCCCTCCTGGAACAGACCTGAGCCCTACCCACAGGGAGAAGTCAAACCCAGCCAGACCCGCAGCTGAGCCAAGTCTGTCCTAGACCAGCCGCCTTTCCCCGCTGACTGGCAGATGTGAGGATACTGAATGAGTGTTGTTCTAAGTAACGGAGTTTTGGAGTGGTCTGTTTTACAGGAATAGCTGACTGATACACCTTCCTTCAAGAGAGAACAGATGGTAAGCCAAGAAGCAACGGCTAGGGCACTGGCCTGTGTGCTGGGTTGGGTGGGCAATGACTGAACAGGCTCACTAAGTGGGGTGTCAGAGAGAACCGTGCCCCGTGGTCCTGGAGCCAGCATCCTTCTCTGTTGGGTTTTCACTTGGCCTCTGAAGGCTCCAGTCGGAGGCCTTGCAAGCTGTTCCGAGAGAATAATAAAAAAGGAGAATGATGACGGGGCGGTGGGCTCACATAAACATCCTAACAGGACCATTTTCCTTCAATGAAGATGGAGTGTGACTTGTTCTTTTTAATTATAGGAATAATAAACATTCTCTTCTCTTGATCAGCTCTCCTAACTACAGGCGATGCTATTAACTGTAAAACGCCTGACACGCACTCTGTGTACTGTCCCAGTCGCAGTACCATTAAGGCTGCAATCAGACAGTTATTGTCAGTGTTAGCCTTGAGTTACTGAAGGGAGATTTGATTTATTAAAAAAAAATTCACATCCACATGCAACAGATTTATTGAACCTCAACAAATGTTCTTTTAGCAAAAATTGTAATTTTAAACACTCTTCAAAAAGTGGCCTCATTAAATCTTATGCCAGACCATGTATTTAAACAAAATTCCATTTAAATGGGCTTATTATCTTCTCTTTTCTTAGGTAATTAATCAGAAGAGAGCTGATCTTTAAAACGGAGTTAGCAGTCGCCTTGAAAAATATGTGGTCTTCATTCTGTTTCCAGATCTGTCTGTCCCTGTTTGCGGTGGCTTCTCTGACTAGGTCCTTACAGTGATGGGTTTGCTCAGACAAAAGTGGATTTCGTAAGTGAGAGTTTTTACATCATCGTCGATCTCACTGAACTGTAGTGAGTTCTCACATGTGTCCCCTACTAGACGTGGACTCCTCCAGGGTATGAATGACGTCATGCGTGCCCGCCGCCCTGGTGCCTCGGGCGCTGCTTGGCACGGTGGGCGCTCGGCTGTTGCTGCGGAGAACGGAGTCGTAGCGGTCAACCTCCGAAGGCGTTTGTGACAGGAAGCCCCTGATGAACGGCTCCATGGCGTGTGCAAATTCAGACACAATTATTGATTCCTCTTTGCTGCAGCTGAGGGTGAGCATTAGAGTAAGACGCGCGTGGCGAGGCTGTGGGGAAAATGCCGGCAGAGCCCAGCTCACGAACTTGGGCGTCCTTCCCTGCTGTGGTCGTTAGTCAGCGTTCCAACCTGACGGTGAGGACAAGGATCGTGGACGGACGGAAAGCCCTTGTCGTCAGGGCTACAACGTCAGGGCGCAGATGGAAGGTGACAGGGTGCTTTTCCTGGGCCCCGAATGGCTCACACTGCCCACTGGCCTGGTCACTTTTCCACCCTTCGCCGCCTGACTCAGGGCCCAGCCCTGCCCCGCAGTGGGTCACGATTTCCTCCCCCCAATCTAGACCTTTGCTGAATCCTTACAGAACTCAAGTGAGGTCTTGACTAGACACTTTTTGAAGTCGTTTAAATGATTGCGTTATATCCACATACCTTCTTCTGACCAAACTGGATGTGGTAGCTGTTTTGGGGGTATTGCTGCGTTCTGTTGGATGTCTGGGGACATGCAGTGAGCAGGGTCTTTGGGCTGGTCAAGCTCACGTTGGCCCCCTAGCTGGGCCACCTCCCTGGTTCCCTGTAGCTGCTAAGTTCCTGGAAGCTGGGGCCTTCTGGAAAGGCCCTAAGTAGCGTGGGGGGAGAGTGCCTAGCCTGGGGCAGCCCAGACGTGGTGATGTTGCCCAAATGCTGGCACTGCAAGAGCCTCAGGGCCTGGGGAGGGTGGGGCTCATGGACGAGTGTCTCTGCACTGAGGCTGGTGTGCGAGGCAAGGCCCCGCAGAGTTGTGAACGGGGCACCCTCTGTGAACTGCCAGCCCACCCACCCCCGAGGCCTTATCTCAGGTGGGGCTTTTGAGTGAACCAAAAACAGGGGAGTGGCCTGGGGTGGGGCAAGCAAAAAATCCCCAAATTTTGAATGAGTCTACCTCCATCTCCCTGAGCTCGATGCCGACATGATGGGCGGGCAGGGCCCCCCTGCCCATTTCTCGGGGCCTCGGGGCCTCCCCTAGGCGCTAGGTGTGATTGACTCAATGGCTGTCCCACTTGCCTGCCACAACTAGGGAGGAAGATGGTGTGGCGTCCCAGAGTTGGCTTGGCCCTTCTGCGCAGGGCTCTCAGAGCCGGCGGGGCCACTGTGTAGCCGAGAGTGGACATGAAGAGCCTCCGGCCTTCACGGCGCCTGCTCCTAGAGGGTTAGAGAGGACACAGTTTGAAAGTGGGGAAGATGGGGAGCATGCATGAAAGGAAAGAGGCAGCCTTGTGTAATAAGTCACCGTACTACCTCCACCTTGCGGGGGGCAGCCTTTTGCTTATTGGGGGAATTAAGGAAATGACTCTTCTCTTCCTATTGCTTTAGGTTGGGAGCGAAAGCTCGGGGCTGCCAGGGTCGGAGCAGCAGGGATGAACCAGTGGGTGAGACGGCCTGGGGAAAGCTGCCCTGGCCCCAGGGGTCGGGGTTCCTTGGCCCTGGCTGCCATTGTTTTGCTGGGAGCCTTAGCTCTGGCTCCCTCAAACTTGGGCCCCCGAAGGCTCTATATTCTGTTTTTGGAAGAAAAATTGAAAATCAAGATTTTAGGGTGAAATCTCCTGAATTTTAAAAATTTGCAGTCAATTAGAAAATATTCTGTGGTCCAAACAAAACCTGTCTGCTCACTGGATTTGACTCCAGGTCCATCGGTGTATTCTGCATAGGCTGCATCCCCTCGGAGGGCTCATGCTTACCCATGGGAGGGGTGCGTGTGTGTGTGTGTGTGTGTGTGTGTGACAGAGAGAGAGAGAGAGAGAGAATGGTTACCTGCTCACATCCAGAACACAGAGGGCAATGGAGGGCGTAGCTCGAACTCTCCCTGGAGAGAGTGCTTAAATGCAGTGGACCTGTGCCCTGAGCTCATGCTGGCTTCTCCTGCCTGAGTCCCCAGGGTGGGTCTCAGACTGGGGGAGTGGGCTGTTGGGGAGGGAGGGGGCTCTGTGGACAGGTCCTGCAGCTCCCCTAAGGGTGGGTAGGCAGTGGTTGATTTGCACTATAAAAAGAAGTCGGGGTCTGTGCCCAGGAGGAGACCCGGGGAAGACCTTTGGGCTGTTTTCCCTTAGACTGGGAGGAGCAGTGGTTGGTGAGAAACCACTGCCACCCCCAGCTTCCCAAAGGGAGGTGATCCTGAAAGGGGTGGAAATCAGGCCTGGGAGAAGTATCAGATCCACCTCCCAGGGTCGTCGGGAGGAGTAAGTGAGCTGAGGTGGGGGAGTGTCCTCCCTTCTCCTGCCGCGGGCACCCCGGCTCTGCGGGGGGCTGGGATGCAGAGCAGCCCTCTGGGGCCTCACCCTCCAGGCCGGCTCAGAGGGGTGAGCTTCTGCTCCCTGTTCACCTTGGGCACAGAGCACAGCCAGGCCAGCCTCATGGCACAAGAGTGGCCAGCCCTCGGCGATGCCTGGTTATTAGTGAGACATGCAGCCTGTAGGGGTGCAGCACAAGCACCCAATGCCATTCTGTCACCAGGAGCAGGACACAGGGCAGGGCAGGGAGGAGGACGAGCCCGGGGCCTGCGGTCCAGCATGGTCCTCTGCTGTGTCAGCACGGTCCTCTGCTGTGTCAGCACAGGCAGCGCAGCGCGGGGTGTGGTCTCCCCCTCAGCTTGTTTTCCAGGCTAGAGTTTCCGAAGGCGCTCTTTCCTTTGACTCCCACAGTCATTGACGGTGCTGGGAGACCGTCTCCACTTGTCCCCTGCAGCCGCCTGCCGTCCACCAGGACCATGTAGCTGGGCCGTCACTAGTGTGCAGGCCTCCCCTCCCCGAGCTGGGGAAAGAGCCCCTCTGGGAGCAGAGCCGTCCAGGGGCCGCGGGTGAGCACGGGGTCAAGAGCGCAGGTTCCAGAGTCACACAGACCTGGCTCCTGTCCTTATTAGCTGTGCGACCTTGGGCATGGTGCCACATCTCTCTGAGTCTCAGTTTCCTTATTTGCTGAGAAGGAACAGTGTCTCCAACCTCAGAGCCTCCAGGGGACGAACTGAGATCATGTGCGTAGGGGCCGGCTCAGAGAAAGTGCTCTGGGGAAGTCGGCTGTCATCATCGCCTCCATCATCGTCTTGCTGGCATTTGTTCCCTCCCGAGTCACCCCCACTGGGCAGCGCAGTCCCCTGCCTCCCGGATCTGCCCCTCTCTCCCTTGCACGCAGTCATCCAGGAGACTGTGCACGGGGCCAGCTCGAGAACCATCCCAAACACGGCGTCAGGGCAGAGCGGCCTTCAGGTCAGGGAGCTGAGTGTGGCGAGGCCTGGGAGCCTCATGGAGGAGGGGCACAGATCTTTTGGTTGGTCAAGCTCAAACACGCTGGGAGTGTGTGAGGGTCCTCGCCTCATGTAAGCCTGGGCTGTGCTCTGCCCTCTGGGCCTGCAAGGCTCTGTCTTGTGCGGGGTTACAGTGAAGCTGGGAGCAGTCTCCCGCAGCATCTGCCAGCAGCAGGAGGTGTCCAGGTGGGAACACTTGCCCAGGTGGGGGCAAGAGGTCCACGCAGCTGGGAGGCAGCCTTGAGACCATGTCAGACCCTTTAGACGAATTTCCCCAAGACCGTGTCCTGGCTGCGAGGGGCTCATATTCCCTTTTAGAGTTCAGCTACAAAGTTCCCAACCAGAGAGTGTTTCCCACTTAATTTTCTCCTAGACATTTGCATTCATTTTAAAATGGGGACACCAAAGGGCCCTTGGAATGTCCCCTGCAACCCAGGCAGGGGTTCTAATTATGGTCTGTGGTCACAGCTTTGTGGAAGATGTAGGCTGGTTGCCTTGTGCATGGAGGATGTCGTTGATTTCAGGGGAGTCCTGAAGCGAGAACCTCACTGGGTCCCCGGGGTGAGGCCACTGCCTGCCCCAGAGAGAGGGAGGGCCGGCCAGGGGTGTGGGTGTGGGCTCCCGGCCCCTCCGCCCTCCCCTGCTGTTGCCTCTCCTCTCCCAGCACAAATTACGCTGCCCACGCACAGGACATTCCAAGGACAATATAGCGTGCCTCTGTGGCCTGAGCCAAATATCTGTCGCTAGTAAGAATTTTCGGCTGCGTAGGAAAAAGAGGAGTGATGGTAAGTCGGTGGACATGGTGTTTTTGTCAATTGAGATCCCACAGTGGGTTTCAGTTCAGACTCTGCTTCTCTTCCCTCCACCTGCCTCAGCCCTGGGTTCTCCAGAGAAACAGGACCAATAGGATACGCACAGATTTGTTTAGGAACGGGCTCACGCACTCAGAGGCAGCGAGGTCTCAGAGCCTACCGTCGGCAAGCAGGGGAGTGGTGGTGTGTTCAGTCGGAGCGCAACGGCTCGAGAACCTGGAGCTCTCGTGTCTGAGGGCAGGAAAAGATGGACGTCCCAGCCTAGAAGAGAAAGAGAGAAAGTTCTCCCTTTTTGTTCTATTAGGGCCCTCAATGGATTGGATGATGTCTGCCCACATTGGTGAGGGTGGATCTCTCTCCTCAGTCTCCTGAATCACATGCTTATCCTTCCAAGAACATCCTCACAGACACATGCAGAAGTGGTGTTCTACCAGTGCTCTGGGCGTTCCTAGCCCAGTCAAGTTGACACGTAAAACTAACCATCACACCAGTGTTACCTCCTTCGGGAAGGCTCCTTGACCTCCGTGCCGGGCAGGTGGGTCTGTTCTGGGCTTTGAAGTCATCTTGTGCTGCTCTCCAGTGTGGGGCTGATCACACGCAGGGAAATGCCGCCTTACAGGCCTGCCTCAGGCATCAGGCAGGGTCCCTTCCTGGTCACGCTGTGCTGCTGGTGCTTACCCCAGGGTCTGGCACAGGGTGGGAGGGACGGGCTGTTTGCCCCGTGGCTGACCCTGCCTGGGGCGGGCAAGTCCACACGCCTTCTTCTTTCTTCCATCTTAGGGGTTAATCATCCACCCATCCAGTTGTCAGCTACTTATTGAGCATTAACCATGTGCCAGGCCCCAGGCTAAGTGCTGATTGTGGCAGCCAGTAGCTTTCATAAAACTCCCACCCTAACCAGGGGATACAGACTTTAAATGAGCTAAAGAACAAATGAATATACAATTAGAAGCTGAGGTAAGTAGTGCTACCAAAGAAAAGTAAGTGGCCCCATGAGTGAGAATAATGAAGGGAGGAAATAATTAATTTTAATTTTTAAAATTATAAAAAGTATTGACGGGAATGTAGAGAAATTAGAATCCACACGCTGATGGTGGGAACGTAAAATGGTGCAGCCTCTTTGGAAAACAATTTGGCAGTTCCTCAAAAAGTTAAACGTAGAGTTACCATACAACCCAGAGATTCCACTCTTAGGCATGTACCCAAGACACCTGGAAACACACGTCCACACGGAAACTTCTACACACATGTTCAGAGCAGTGTCGTTTATAATAGCTACAAAGGGAGAAACAACCCAAAAGTCCCTCAACTGGTGAATGAGTAAACAAATGCACTCTATCCGTACGAGGGAGTCACACAGTCAGAGGCATGAAGTCATGATGCATGCTGCACGCAGATGAGCCTTGAAAACAAGACGTGAAGGGAAAGCAGCTGGGCACCAATTCCACACACTGTTTAATCCCATTTATGTGAAGTGTCCAGAACAGCAAATCCATAGAGACAGAAAGCATATTAGTGGCTGCCTGGGGCTGAGCTGAGCTGGGGACTAGAGAATGGTTACTAAGGCACGTGGCTTCTTTTTGGGGTTATGAATGAGTTCTGGAATGAGATAGTGGCGTTGGGTGCATAACCTATGAATATACCACAGAATTGTATAGTTTAAAAGGGTGACTTTTAATGTTATTTAAATAATATCTAAATTAAAAAAATAATGGATCAGCAACATGACAGAGTGAGCAGTTTTCTTTGTCTGTCCCCCTTCAAACTACAACTAATTGGACTTTCATCGGTTAACAAAGGATATCCACACAGATCACAGGACGCCTGAGAGACCTGCACCGCTATACATCGGAAGGTGCATGGACCTCCCCCCGGGAGGAGGTGGAGATAGCTGAAAACTCACCTACCCCCAGACAGCCTCGTACCTGCAAATGACTTTCTACCAGCTGACATGCTCATAGCATGGCCATGGCACCAAGGGCAGGTATGCATGCACATTGGTGGTGCGATGGTGGAAACAGGTGACTACAGCTCTACCTAAGGCCCCTGTGATTGCTCCTTAGCCCAGTGGGAAAGTCCACGGTCCCATGGCAGCTGCAGGGAAAGCCTCTACTTGGGATTAGTGGAGAGGCTCCGCCCAGCATTCAGAACACTGGGAGGCCCTGGGGCAAAAGGACCCCAGCTGGCACAGCAACCCGCCAGCTGCCTCTAACACACAAAGTCCTGCTGTGGCCCTGAGGGGTCAAGGGAGACCGAGAGAGACTGTGTGAGTGGGTGGTGGCGAGTTTCAGCCCCCGCAAGTTTGCTCCATGGTCCAGGGGGAAAATCCATGGTCCCACAGCAGCCGCAGGGAAAGCCTTTGCGCAGCATTAGTGGAGAGGCCCCGCCTGGCATTCACAAGGCTGGAAGGCCCTGAGGCAGAAGTGGCACAGCTGGATGAGCTAACCACAGTCTGCAGTAGATACCCATAGCTCTGCTGTAGCCCATAGTGAACAAGTTGAGACCTTGTGGTACCTGATGGTGGCAGAGCTGCGAATCTAGGTGAACCTGCTCCCAGCCACTGTGAAAGCCCATAACACCACTGCAGACCCTAAGGAGGGAGTGTGTCTAGGCGGTCTGTGACAGTAGGCACCAGCAACCCAAGGCCCCCTTGTGATTGTCCCCACAGCTGATGAGAGACCCCACAGGGCCACTGTGATCACAAGAGGGGCCCAGGTCTGGTCAGCAACAGCTGACAGGGATCCTTCTCAGTGCAGATTACACAGCCGCTTCCCCTCCCCCTCCAGTAGAAGCAAGTGGAATCAGTAACTAAACTCTATCTCTATGTGGAGGCACAAATCCATGCCATAAAGCAGTATGAAAAAATATATTAAATCTCCAGAACAGAAGGAAAATGACAAGTACCCAGAAAACAATCCTGAAGACACTGAAATCTATAACCTAAATGACAATGAATTCAAAATAGCCATCATTAAAAAACTCAATGAGTTAAAAGAGAATACGGAAAGACAACTCAACAAATTCAGGACCTATGTCACAAAAGAGCTTGATACTGTAAAGAAGAACCAATCAGAAATGTTGGAGATGAAGAACACAATGAAGGAGATTAAGAAAAATCTGGACTCTCTGAACAGTAGGGTTGATAATATGGAAGACAGAACTAGCAATTTGGAGGATAGGAATATAGAAATGCTTCAGATAGAGGAGGAGAGAGAACTAAGACTAAAAAGAAATGAAGAAACTCTCTGAGAAATATCCGACTCAATTTAGGAAATGCAACATAGGGATTATAGGTATCCAAGAGGGAGAAGAGAAGGAGAAGGGGGGCAAAAAGCCTGTTCAAAGAAATGATGGCTGAGAACTTCCCAAACCTGGCGAGAGAGATGGAACTCCATGTGACAGAAGCCAGTAGATCTCCAAACTTTATCAATGTAAAAAGACCAACCCCAAGGCATTTGGTAGTGAAGCTTGTAAAAGTCACTGACAAAGAGAAAATACTAAGAGCAGCAAGGCAGAAGAAAATAACCTACAAAGGAACCCCCATAAGGCTGTCAGCAGATTTCTCAGCAGATACCTTACAGGCTAGAAGAGAGTGGAATGCTATGTTCAAAACTCTGAAGGACAAAAACTTGCAGCCAAGAATACTCTATCCAGTGAAAATATCCTTCAAATATGATGGAGAAATAAAAACTTTCCCAGATAAACAAAAGTTAAGGGAGTTTATTGTCACAAGACCTCCCCTACAAGAAATGCTCAGGAAGACCCTCATACCTGAAAAAACAAGAAAAGGAAAGGGGTTACAAAACCCAGAGCAAAGGAGATAAGTAGAAAGACAAAATCAGAGAGTTGCAACTCTTCATCACAACAGGTTAGCAAGGGCTAAGTATAACTTTAAAGATAAAAGGAAGGGAAACACCAAGAATAAATATAATCTTGTCATTTTAACCACAAACTCACAACACAAGAAGGAAGAAAAAAGAAACCTGACAGTAACAACCTAGAAGGGGAAGAGGAGAGGGATGGAAAGGCCTAATCTAGGGAAATAAGAGGCTATCAGAAAATGGACTATCTCATCTATGAGATGTTTTACACAAACCACATGGTAACCACTAAACAAATAACAAGAATAAAGACACAAATTGCAAATAAGAAGAAAGCCAATATAGGAAAATACCTACCTGAATTGGTAGTCCAAAAATCATGGGATGAGAAACAAAGGAAATGCAAGAGAACTGTAAAACAAGCAATAAAATGGCAACATTAAGCCCCCACATTTCAATAATCACTCTAAATGTAAATGGATTGAACTCTCCAATCAAAAGACACAGAGTGGCAGGATGGATTAAAGAACAAGACCCAACAATATGCTGCCTCCGTGAAACACACCTCAGCCTCAAAGACAGAGACTCAGAGTGAAGAGGTGGAAGATAATACTCCAAGCTAATGATGAACATAAGAAAGCAGGTGTCGCCATACTTATATCAGACAAAGTAGACTTCAAAGCAAAACTGATAAAGAGAGACAAAGAGGGGCAGTTTATAATGATAAAAGGGACACTCCACAAAGAAGACATAACACTTATAAATATATGTGCACCCAAAACAGGAGCACCAAAGTATGTAAAGCAACTATTAACAAAACTAAAAGGAGATATCAACAACAATATAATAATAGTAGGGGACCTCAACACCCCACTAACACCAATGGATAGATCATCCAGACAGAAAGTCAATGAGGAAATTATAGAATTAAATAAAAAACTAGACCAGATGGACTTAATAGATATATATATAGAACTCTCCATCCAAAAACAGCAGATTACACATTCTTCTCAAGTGCCCATGGAACATTTTCAAGGATAGACCATATCTAGGGAAACAAAGCAAGCTCAACAAATTCAAGAGGGTTGAAATAATATCAAGCATCTTTTCCAACCATAATGCTATGAAACTACAAATCAACTACAAGAATAAAGCTGGGGAAGGGGCAAAAATGTGGAGACTAAACAACATGCTACTGAACAAACAATGGATCATAGAAGAAATTAAAGGAGAAATCAAATATCATCTGGAGACAAATGAAAATGAAAACACACCATACCAACTCATTTGGGATGCAGCAAAAGCAGTCCTAAGAGGGAAATTCATTGCAATACAGGCTCACCTGAATAAACAAGAAAAATCTCAGATAAGCAATCTCAAATGAGACCTAACAGAATTAGAAAAAGAAGAACAAAGCCCAAAGTCAGTAGAAGGAGGGAAGTAATAAAAATTAGAGCAGAAATAAATGAAATTGAAACAAAAAAGATGGTAGAAACGATCAATGAAACAAAGAGTTGGTTCTTTGAAAAAACAAACAAAACTGACAAACCCTTAACCAGGCTCACTAAGAAAAAAAGAGAGAAGACTCAAATCAATAAAATTAGAAATGAGAGAGGAGAAATCACAACGGGTACCACAGAAATACAAAAGATCATAAGAGAATACTATGAAAAACTATATGCCAACAAATTGGACAACCTAGAAGAAATTGATAAATTCTTAGACTCTTACAACCTCCCAAAACTGAAGCAGGAAGAAATAGAGAATCTGAATAGACCAATCACAAGTAAAGAAGTTGAAACAGTAATCAAGAATAAAAGTCCAGGACCAGACGGCTTCTCTGAAGAATTCTACCAAACATTCAAAGAAGATATAATACCTATCCTTCTCAAATTATTCCAGAAAATTGAGGAAGATGGAGCACTCCCTAACACATTCTATGAAGCCAACATCACTCTGATCCCAAAACCAGACAAGGACAATGCAAAGAAGGAGAACTACAGGCCAATATCACTGATGAACATCGATGCAAAAATTGTCAACAAAATCTTGGCAAACTGAATACAGCAATACATTACAAAGATCATACACCATGATCAAGTGGGATTTATAACAGGGACACAGGGATGGTTCAACATCCACAAGTCAATCAACGTGATACACTACATTAACAAAATGAGAAACAAAAACCACATGATCATCTCAATAGATGCAGAGAAAGCATTTGACAAGATCCAACATCCATTTATGATAAAAACCCTCAGTAAAATGGGTATAGAAGGAAAGTACCTCAACGTAATAAAGGCCATACATGACAAACCCACAGCCAACGTCATACTCAATGGGCAAAAACTGAAAGCCATCCCTCTGAGAAAAGGAACAAGACAAGGGTGTCCACTCTCAACACTCTTATTCAACATGGTACTGGAGGTTTTGGCCAGAGCAATTTGGCAGGAAAAAGAAATAAAAGGAATCCAAATAGGCAATGAAGAAGTGAAACTCTGGCTGTTTGCAGATGACACGATCTTATATATAGAAAACCCCGAAGAATCCATTGGAAAACTTTTAGAAATAATCAACAACTATAGCAAAGTTGCAGGGTATGAAATCAACTTACATAAATCAGTAACATTTCTATACTCTAACAGTGAACTCACAGAAAAAGAACTCAAGAACACAATCCCATTCACAATCACAACAAAAAGAATAAAATACCTTGGGGTAAATTTAACCAAGAAAGTGAAAGACCTATACAGCGAAAACTACAAGACTTTCCTAAAAGAAATTGATGGCAACATAAAGAGAAGGAAAGACATTCCACGCATGTTGATTGGAAGAATAAACATCTTTAAAATGTCCATACTACCTAAAGCAATCTACAGGTTCAACACAATCTCAATCAGAATCCCAGTGACGTTCTTTACAGAAATAGAACAAAGAATCCTAAAATTCACATGGGGCAACAAAAGACCCCCAATTGCTAAAGCAATCCTGAGAAAAAAGAACAAAGCTGGAGGCATCACAATCCCTGAGTTCAAAACATACTACAAAGCTGCAGTAATCAAAACAGCATGGTACTGGTACAAAAACAGGTGCACAGATCAATGGAACAGAATTGAAAGCCCAGAGATAAAACCACACATCTATGGACAGCTTATCTTCGACAAAGGAGCTGAGGGCATACAACGGAGAAAAGAAAGTCTTTTCAACAAATGGTGTTGGGAAAACTGGACAGCCACATGTAAAAGAATGAAAATTGACCATTTTTTTTCACCATTCACAAAAATAAACTCAAAATAGATCAAAGACCTAAAGATTAGACCTGAAACCATAAGGCTTCTAGAAGAAAATATAGACAGTACGCTCTTTGACATCAGTATAAAAAGGATCTTTTGGGACACGATTTCTTCTCAGACAAGGGAAACAATAGAAAGAATAAACAAACGGGACTTCATCAGACTAAAGAGCTTTTTAAAAACAAGGCAAAGCAGGATTGAAAGAGAAAAACAACCCACTAATTGGGAAAAAATATTTGCAAGTCATGTATCTGACAAAGGGTTAATCTCCATAATATGTAAAGAACTCACACAGCTCAACAACAAAAAATCAAACAACCCAACCAAAAATGGGCGGGGGACATGAACAGACATTTCTCCAAAGAAGATACACAGATGGCTAGTAGGCACATGAAAAGATGCTCATCATCACTAATCATCAGGGAAATGCAAATCAAAACTACACTAAGATATCATCTTACACCCGGTAGAATGGTAAAAATAACCAAAACAAAAAGTGACAAATGTTGGAGAGGTTGTGGAGAAAAAGGAACCCTCACACACTGCTGGTGGGAATGCAAACTGGTGTAGAGACTATGGAAAACAGTCTGGAGATTTCTCCAAAAATTAAAAATAGAAATACCATATGACCCAGCCATCCCACTAGTAGTTATCTATCCACAGAACTTGAAGTCAGCAATTCCAAAAGCCCCATGCATCCCTATGTTCACTGCAGCATTATTCACAATAGCCAAGACGTGGAAGCAACTGATGATTGAATAAAGAAGATATGGTGTATATATACAATGGAATACTACTAAGCCATAAAAAAGGATAAAATTGTCCCATTCACAGCAACATGGATGGATATTGAGGGTATTATGTTAAGTGAAATAAGCCAGATAGAGAAAGACGAACTCTGTATGACTCCACGCATAGGTGGAAGTTAAACATGTAGACAAAGAGAACAGATTAGTGGCTACCAGGAGAAACGGGGGGGGGTGGGATTGGGCACAAAGGGTGAAGTGGTGCACCTACAACATGACTGACAATAATGTACAACTGAAATTTCACAAGGTTGTAAACTATCACAATCTTAATAAAAAGTTAAAAAAAAATAACAAAATGCACATCCACCAATCCATCACCCAGGTTGAGAAATAGAAAGTTGCCAGTGGATGGTAAGACACGCAGACACAGAAATGCCTGTCATGAAGGAAGAAGTTTTTCACAGTCACAGATCCCTGGGAACAAGAGGCCCAGCTCAGCACGCAGGGCCACATGGGTAAGCACCAGGGTCGTCAGCCCACAGAGGGGACAAGGGAAAAATGCAGGTAAGAGCCTGTATGGTGGTTTCTACAGGAAAGAACAAGAGAAGCAGGCTAAGAAGGCCTAGGATTGGGTAGTGTGGGTAACCTCAGCGGGCTCTGGGGCGTAGGGCCGGTCCCACCTTTGGCATCTGACCCTGAGGTGATGAGGGCAGGCGGATGGCGGTCTGGAGTGTGAGGGCCCAGAAAGGAGGGGCTGAGGCGTGAGATCTGGATGTTCGGTTTGCATTCGGAAGGTGTCCTTGAAGGAGAGTCTTTTGCTCTCTCTTTGCAGATCCCTCCAGGGCTGGCAAGGCCCCACAAATCAAACATTAGAAAATGAAAGACACGGCTAATGGTCGAGTCAGAGTCCACTGCCAGCATTCTGGATACAGGGCCTGGGGCACTCGGCGTCAGCATCCCACACACACGGTCACTGAACCACCCATTTGGCCCAATGTTCATGCCCTCCCCTGTGCTTGGCACCCCCACCCAGGCTTCTAGGAGGTGGAGGAGGGTTGTCGGGAGGGGGCTTCTGAGCACTTTCGTCAGCCTTTCCTTCAGCCTCATCTTGCCCAGAGGGCAGAGGGCTCTGGTGCTGCCAGTCCTGAGAACTCCCAGCAGAGGCGGATGGGGTTGGGGGTGGAAACACTATAAGGAGTATTTTATCAGAAATATTGTTTAAAATCGCCCACGCATGGTGGTAATAACTGCAGGTTGACTTCAGTCAGCGTTCCGTTTTGTTTTGCTTTCATTTTCCATGTGCTGACTCCCTTACTGCTGCAGCCAGGCCCACCGCTCCCACTGCGTGCCGCCCACCCCTCGCTCTGCCGCTGGCTCTCAGGACTCTGCCACAGTCTCCTTTTTCTCTATTTCTGCCTTCAGATTTGGCTGTCTCAGGTCTGCTAGTTCAGTTGCCTCCATACTTCTGCCCTCCAGCTACCAAGTTTAATTGCTACTGTCTTCTTTCCTCTTCTCCTCGTCCCTACAGGTTTATGATTAAAAAGAAATTCTTCAATATAGTTTAATGGAGTTTCAGGAAGACGAAGTTAGGTAAATGTATTCAATCCTCCATTGGAAACCGGAGACCCTTTAGGAATTGTTTTTACAAACACTCTGGTATCTCTCACTCTTCTCTGAGCATTAGGATCCGCAGAGCCTAAGCCACAAGTGCTCCAGCACACGAGGGTTTTTAATTTGCAGCCGCCTGTCCATCGTCTCCATCCTGAGCGACCTGCTCAATGGACAGCCGAGGGCTGCTGCTCAGCTTCCCTGGGGGAGGGTCTGCCCGGGCACACAACGCTGCTCAGAGCCTTGCACATCTCCAGAGAAGGGACGGTGGTCTTTCTTTCCTGGTCTTCAGGGAGCCCCCCGCTCATCCTCCCCACTCTGAACTCCGTGTTTCCACTGCCTACCATTAGCCATTGAAGGCATCAGTCAGATCATAAAACCTTCCAGTGCCTTCTCATCTCACTCAAAAAATCCAAATGTTGTGCATGAACTGCACTGCTCTGCATGATCTGGGCCCCGGCCCCCGCCCTCGTCCCTCTCACCTCTTCACCCACTGGGCAGCACCATGCTTTCTGTCCCCCCGTAGGCCAGGTTCTCTCCTGCCTCAGGGCTCCTGTACGTGCCATGCTCTGGCCTGGAGGGCTGTCTCTAGCTCTTCCTGTGGGCTGACCCCCACCCTCTGGTCTCAGGCTGAAGGCCTTTCATGACCACCCCCTACTCCCTAGTCCCAGCCCCCTCTGGGGGTCCTGCCTGCTCCACGTGAGGCCAAGCCTGGTCTGGGTGCTGGCGTCCCAGGTAACATCTGCTCACATCGGAAAGGAAGCTGCATCCAGGTGGCAGCCTCTCCCATCTGGTGTGAGGGGAAGCTAACAAGAAGCCACATGTAATGAATGTGCTCCGGTCGTCTATAAAAGGGTCCAAGGGTTGGCCGAGAGCTGTGTGACTGAAACATGGGGAGATCAGCAAGAGGCCTGGGGTGGCTCCTAGGGGGCCATCTGGTGAAATGGTCAGACAGGGAGACGGTCCTGGGCTGGAACCCAAGCGCTGCCATGTTCTTGTTACGTGATGAGATCAAGTCCTCAATTTCTCTAAGCCTCAAGCTCCTCACCTGTAAAATGGGGAGAAACACAGCAGCCGTCTCAGTGGGCCGTGGTGGCAGGCACTGGGGGCTGACACTGGCACTGACTCTGTGCTTCTCCTGGCACGTAGAGACCCCATACACAATGATCGTCACCCCAGAGGTGCCCGGAAGGGGCAATTGGTGAGCACAGAGCCGTGGCCTGAGCCGTCAGTAGAAAATGTGCTCAAAGAACAGATGGTGGGGATGGGGCATCGGGGGGGTGTGCTGAAATGTGGGGAGTGGGGAGCTGGGAGCAAGAGTCCAGTTTTTGTCCCTGAGGCTAGTTAGGGTTTCCAGAGGAGACGGGCTCAGGCTCCACACGTGCCGGCCACTGGCCACCAGGGGCATCCAACCAGCCCCCAGCCCTGACTCCGGCATGCTGAACACTGTGGCCAGACTTTGGCTTGGTACGTGTGTCAGTCAGCCAGGACTCAGTCAGAGCAGCAGAACTGCCGGCTGTTTGCTTGAGCTGCGGTGGCTGTGTGAGCTGGTTGAGCAGCCTCTGGAAGGCCCTTGTTGGTGTGTCTGTTGCTGGAGGTTGACGTGCTCAGTGAGGATGGGAAGAAGGAGAGCAGAATTTGCCACCCCAAAATGTGTTTCTTTGACTTGATTATGTTTTTTTGGTGAGGAAGATTGGCCCTGAGCTCAGATCTGTGGCCCTCTGCCTCTATTTTGTGTGTGGGACGCCACCACAGCATGGCTTGATGAGTGCTGGTGTAGGTCCATGTCTGGATGGGAACCTGCACACCCTAGGGTGCCAAAGTGGAGTGCACGAACTTAACAATTATGCCACCAGGCTGGCCCCTTGACTTGATCATTTTTAAAAATAAAAGACTCCGGAAGAAACTTCGACCTTCCCCCTAACTGCCTAAAAATATTCAAGATAGAAGGCCTGTCCCAGGAAGGAGTTGTCACCATAGACAACCATACTATGATGAACTAGGGGTGGTAGACAGGGAGGAGCCCAGCAAGGGCCTTGTGATCAAAGTCCTCTTCTCCTCTTACTGTCTCTGCAGGGAATGGTCAACATTTGTTTCCCAAACATTTGCTTTCCCATCACCATATGAATTGCCTTCCTCCCCTTTGAAGTCCCAAACCACTACCCGCAACATCCTCCTTTGTCTTTAGCTGAAGATGGTATTTAAGGTGGTGGCTTTGGCCATTTTGGCAAGTTAGTCAGTTTTCCTGGGTTTCTCCCATGTGCACGATATTGAACTTGTTTGCTTTTTTCCTGTTCTTCTGTTTTGTGTCAATTTAATTCATAGACCTGCCAGAAGAACCTAGAAGGGTAGAGGAATAGTTTGTCCTCCCCTACAGTGTGTAATAGGGGGAGCCCATGAGGGCTCCCACCACCCTCAAACATGGTGAGAGAGCTGTCTCGCCAGAGAAGCTGGTGGCCTTAGTCACAGAGCTGAATCCACACCTGGACTGGAGGCTCCAGGGAAAGTGGAGCAGCTCAGGCCCAGCCACTGGTGCTGACGAGCTGAGTCAGCAAATGAGCAGTGACGTGTGTGAGCTGAAAAAGCACCTGCAGCCCCCCCCCGTCCCCAACCCTGAGCATAAACCACAAACTGGTCGCTGTGCTCCCATGGCCCATCCCAACCGGAAGTACCAGGGAACAGTGTCCCAGGGATTCGGGCTCGGCTCAGCCAAGCTGATGGTCACCACGGTAAGTGTGAGGCAGCCCTTCAGGTGCACGCTGCTATGGCTGCCAAGGGGATGGGTCTGCACCTGCACGGGCGAGGGTCAGGCGTGAGGTCCACGAAGCACTGGGGCTGCTCCTCTGTGAGTGCTCCGGTGAGTGTCTGCAGAGCCTGGCGCCACCCCCAGTCGCCAGCAGCACAGAGAGGTGGCATGGTGTTGGGAGGGCCAGTGTCCCCCAGTTTTCAGAAGGGGGAATGTTCTGGACTGGGTGCTTATGTCCCCCCCAAATTCATGTGTTGAAATCCTAACCCCCAATGTGACGGCATCAAGAGGAGGGGACTTTGGGAGCTGATTTGGTCAGGAATGGGAACAGCGCCCTCGAAGGAGGTGGGGGAGAGAAGCATGCTGTCCCTGTCCTGTGAGGACACAGTGAGAAGACGGCGTCTGCAGACCAGGAGGTGGGCTCTCAGCTGATACAGCGTCTGCTGGCCCTTTCATCTCGAACTTGCGTCCTCCAGAACGGTGAGGAATAAGTGTTTCTTGTTTGAGCCGCCCAGACTGTGGGAATTTGTCGTAGCAGCCAAGTCATAACAAGGAAGGAAGCAGATGTCGCCCACACGGGCCAGCGAGCTGAGGTGCATCCTGAGTGAGGCGGTGGAGTGGGCATTGCAAACATTTTGGTGCATTTTGGGGGCTCTGGGCAGGAAGAAGGGCGTGTACCAAGACAGGGGTGGGTAGGAGGAACTGGTCCCTCCAGGAAGCAGCCAGCGGGGCCACCAATGGACCCCGAGGAGTTTAGCAGACCCAGGCTCACGTGCAGCCCAAGAGCTCGAGGGAGGAGCGGTGCCGAGCACTGGTGTCCCCCTCATTGAGTGTGAGGTCTGTTCCCTGAGAGACACAAGGGCAGGGTGGATAGGCGGTGGGAACTGGGGCAGGGACTCGGTGATGCTGCGGCCACGCTGGAAGCGGAGGTGGAGGACCGGAAGAAGGACAGAATGCCTGTGATGCAAATAAACAGCCAAGCCGCCCTTCAGCGTGTCGGGGCTGAGCCATATTTTCACAGCAGGGGAAGGTCTTTCCCCAGCTCCACCCCTCACCTGACAGGAGCAACAGCCTGGGCCGCCCCAGCACCCTGCCCTTTGCCCACAGCTCGGTGCCCCGCTCACCCCAGGAACGAATGATGGGGAGGAGTCCTGTCCCAACTAAGACCAGGGTCCACGTCTCTGCAGTCAGGTGTCCTCTTGCTGCGTCTTCTCTCGCCCGTTCGTAGGAACTGTGAGATCCGTTTGTATGAAGTGACCAATGAATTCAGTAACTCGTCAGGGAAAAACAACCAGGGAAATTTACTCACTTGTTCATATTGTTTGCTTATTGATTTACTCAAAAAGTATTAGTTAAGCATTTTTCAGGCCTGGCGCCAGGGACTAGGGGCACAAGACGAGGCAGGTGGGAAGGTACCCGCGGCACTGAGCCTGCGTTCCACGTTCTGTGGAGCAGACAGATGCCACCCAGCAGACCACCCCCGATGGCACTTCGGCGGGGTCAGTGCTGGAGCAGAAGGCAGCTGAGGAAGGCTGTGGAGAGCAGGAGTCTGCGCTGGCCTGGGGTGTCCTGGGGGGTTCCTAGAGAAAAGAGGGGTTGAGTGGAGCCCTTAAAATTGAGTAGGAATTACCCAGCTGAAGGGGGCAGAGAGGAAAAGCATGGTAAGGCAAACGGCACGTCTGAGGAATGAGAAATAGCCCAGCATAGCCAGAGCTTAGTCTGGCCCTTTGGGCACATGACAGCTGAGGGATCCAATGAAATGATCATATCAGCACATTCTTGCTGTTACAGGCTGAATCGTGTTCCCCCATAAAATCGATAAGCTGAAGCTATGGGTGTTGTGTGAACCCATATTCCCAGGTATCTCAGAATGCAACTGTGTTTGGAGGTGAGGTCTTTAAAAATGTAATTAAATAAAATGAGATCACCAGGGTGGGCTCTAGTCCAATATGACTGGTTTTATTATAAACAGAGATTAGGACACAGACATGCACAGATAGAAGACCAAGTAAGGACACAGCCAGAAGATGGCCATCAACAAGCCCAGGAGAGAGGCCTCAGGAGAAACCAAGCCTGCCAACACCTTGATCTTGGACTTTCAGCTCCAGAACTGTGAGAAATAAATGTCTGTTAAGCCACTTAGTCTGTGGCACTTTGTTACGGCCATGAAGCCAGGTACCTGAGGGTTACCGTAAATATCCAGTAAGATTACCTTTCAACTCTTCCCAACACAGACATAGATGAAAAGAAGTTAGTCTTGTTAATTTGCTGTTTCCTTGTCTAACCTGATGGGTGACTCAAGGATCATCGGATTTATGAGCTTGTTTTGCAGAAGAAAAAGAAGACCTTCAAGGAGGTTTCCCCGTCACCAGATAACCAGTCCCCAGCTGCTGTTGAGCCCAGAAGTCAGACTGCCCAAGGGCTGATCTGGAGGGAAAGAAACACGGGGGACTCCTTTGTTTCTTGAAACTCCTCCTGCCAAGCCCTTAGCTCTGTAAAACTCTGCTTTATTCTCTTGTTAAGGTGGACTTGAGAGAACCTGTCCTCCCACCTTCTCGTTTTGGCCAATTCAAATAAACCTTTCTCCAGCTGCAAGCACTGATGTCTGATTGGCTGACTGTGCATCAGCACACGAACTTGAGATTAAGATGTTCAATATCAGCAGCATGAGCAGACTAATATCTTTACCAAGTGCCATGTATTGGTCTAAGGTCTTTATACACATGACCTTATTTCTCACGGCAGCCCCAAAAAAGAGGTGCCACCACTCTCCCCATTGTGCTGATGAGAACACTGAGGAACAGGAGTAAGAACTGAAATAATTCACACTCCAGAACTTACTGTCTGCACTAATGTGACTTTATTGTTGGACATTTGACACTAACATGACTTTGCTACTGCAGGACATTCTTGCCCAGGAAGGTGAAGTTGCAAATAACTTTGTGGTTTGTTTCAGAACTTCCTGAAAATCCATTTTTCTGGGTAATAGACTATTCAACTTTCCCTCAAGAGGGTAGCCCCTTCTAAGCAAAATGGATTGCTCAACTGAGCTCATCAAATATCTGTTTACACTCCAAGGACTTGTTTTACAGTCCCCTCCTTGCTGTGTCCACCAATCCTATTGTATCATGAATTTTGCACAATGCCAGTTAGGTCCCATGCTTTGGAAGAGCTACACTGAACTGGACCACCCAAACCTTATAAGTATCCCACCTTTGCCCTTCCTTGTGGCTCCCCTCACTGCAAGGAGCAATAAACCTGACTTTGCTAGATCAGTACGTTGTTTGGCTGTCTCTCTGGGGGGTCAGCAGTAAGCAGATTAAGTAACTTGCCCTGGATCATGCAGCTAGAGAGTGATGGAGCCAGGATGGGACCCTCATAACCTGGGTGCAGCATCTGTGCTTCTAACTATGGTGTCCAAGGGTCAGAGTCAGAGAGAGCTGACAGTCCTGGAGTCCATTCCCCTCTGCCTGACCCTTTCTGGGTGAGCAGCCAGCCTCTTGGAGGCAGCTGTCTCATTGTTGGGGAGCCATCGCTGGAGGCAATGTGGTACATTAGAAGGAACAAGGGCTCTGGGTTGGCACAGACCCAGCTTGTTAACTGACTAGCTACATGACTTTGAGTAGGTGACCAACCTCTCTGAACCTTGGATTTCCCATCATCAAAATAGGGATAAGGGTCCACAGCTCACGTGGTCAAGGTGGAGATTAAAAAGGGCTAACGTTAATCACCTGCCTGGCACACGGTAGCTGACCAATAAGTGGTATGTTCAATACTGCTTGGTTCCATGGAGTTGATATTTGCTTCCCAGATTGCCTCCTCCCTCCTTCACCATTCAGCTCACTCAAGCATGGACTGGTCCCCAGAAGTCAGAAAGTTCTAGAACTTCAAACAAATCCCTCTTCTCAGAGTCATTTTATCCCTTTCACTTTTGTCTTCAAAAAGTGGTGGAGCTAGAGCAGTAACTCCAGAAAGAAACACCCCCTGGGCCCTTTGGGCCTAGAGTTCTTTGCTCCTATGGCTTGGAGATGGAGAATGACACTCCATCACTCCTGAAGAAGGGCTCATGCCTCAATGGAAAGGGCACTGGACCAGGAGATGGCACCTTGTTCTGTTTGTTACCAATCAGCTGAGTGCTGACCTCTCCACATCTCAGTTTCTTTTTTTGGGAATCACAAGAACAGACTCAATTCGCTCTTGGAGATACCCTCCTATTGCTTGTAGCCCTCCAGCCCCATCCCTACACATGCAGGTGTTATTCCCTTTGCCCAGTTAGAGGGAGATTTGACAAATCACACTGAAGCCAACAAACAAGAAAGAGGTCCCAAGAGGAAGGCAGAGCTGGGGCGAGAAGGGGAGAAAGGTGGCACGTTCTCATGTAAAACGTGGTCATAAAGATGTCAGTGATGTGAAACAGGTGGGCGACGTGCAGGACCCCATTCCTGCGGCCAGCAGCAGGGAGGGGAGGCAATGAACCATCTCTAACTATGGCCGCTCCTTCCGGGAGCTTCCGACGGCTCCCTTCCTTTGGCAGGCTGTGTGTTTGCGGAATATGCGCTCAGTCTCCAGGGGTATCTGGTGGTCTCCATGTGTCCACATGGGCACTTTGGTAAAGGTAAGGCTTTGCCCACCCCAGAACTATGAACGTACGTGAAAGCCTTCTGAATTTCCTGAGTCATAGAAAAATCCAGATCCTTAGCTGCAAAGAAAAGTGAAGATATGCCCCTGTCTCTGTTTAGACGTCTCTTTCATCAAGGAGGTGGACCCCAGTCAAGGAGGTTCCATCAGCTAACACCATAGATTGCTGATGGCTTTCCTCTGACAGGATGAGCCTTACATTTTCATTTCTCAATAACCGGCCCCGTTTCTGCTAAGGTTCTAGTCCCTCGAAACAGCTCTGCATCTTTTTGGCGCCCCCTCCTGATCCCCTGCATGCAGCAGATTCGCTCTGAAGTCAGGAAAGCAGGAGGAAAGCTTAGTACAGGGTCTTTGAAGGCTGATGGGCTGGGGTTAAAATCTTGGCTCGTGAACCAGCTGGGAGACCTTTGGCTCCTTAACGTCTCTGGGCCTTGGCCTGAGATATGACCACATGTATGTATATTCTATGAATCTTGTGTATTCTGAGGGTATGTCTGCCAGTGCATGCCACCCACACACGTCCACACATTATAGTGAGCCAGCTGATGGGAGCAGAGCTGGGTCTGACGCCTAATGGGAAAATAACCTAATCCTCATGGGGTTACGTTGGGGACCAGGCATGATTTATGCAATGAAGCTAGCACAGTGCCTGGCAACCGAAGGCGCTCAATAAGTGAGAGAGTAAGAAACAGAAACCAGAAAATTGATTTAGAAAAGCTGTGGGCATTTTCCATTGTGAACCAGGCAGTGGCAGGAGAAAGGAAACATGCGTGAGAGGACTAGATTTCATCCTTTTAGTTGCTAAAAACGACCACCGGCAGAGGCAACACATCATGGCTGCTGGGCGGGAATGCAAGGGTGGAGGGTAAGACTTCACCTCAGTTCCCAGGTTCCACATCTCCTTTCCAGCTTTCAGACTCCATGGAAAAGTCTGGAATGCTCTTTGGAAAGAAGACGTGCCTGAGTAAGTAACATCTTCATTGGGTCTCAATTTCTTCAACTGCAAACTGCGAAAAGGGGATTATAATGCTTACTCCATGTTGTTACGGTTAAATGAGATAAAGTGACAAGCATCTTCATAGAATAGAAATTAGAGAAGTTTCAGATGCTTTCCTCCTGCCCAGCAGAGTCTCTGATGGGTGTGTGGTGGAGCTAGGACAATATGAGACGAGCTTCCTTGAGGGAGAGGCTCAGTGTGACCACAGATAGAAGGTAGGGGGCACATGGCAGATTTGGAAAACCAACACCAGGAGATTCAGGCCGAGCTGTGGTTGGGAGGTGTTGCTGATGGCTGGGAGGGGAGAGTGGAGGGCAGCCCCGCTGGGAGCTGGGGCTCTTGTCTAGGATGCTCCAGACTGACTAGTCAGGCTTGGAAGTACACAAGAACATTGCCAGATCCTGAAAAAGGGCCTTTTTCCAAGACTTCCCTGCTCATCAGCAGGAATGCTGGTGGCATCTGGATACTGGCTAAGAGGAGGGCCACCCTACGACCCTGCTAGTGAAAGTGCTTAGAAACCTGTGGATTCTGGGGGCATGTGTGCACACACCCCATGCCCCACCCCACACAGAGTATGGCTGTACGGTCTTACCTTCTCTCCAGCACCGTATGTGATCTGCTCGCTCCATGTCCCCAGCAGCACCTGACATCGTTGGTGTTAGAGTGCCAGTGTACACTCTGATAGGTGTGTGCTGGTGTCACATTGTGGCTTTTACTGGCATTCTCCTAATGTCTAATGATGTTGGTTATCTTTTCATGTGCTTATTTCCCACTTGTATATCCTCCTCTATGAAATGTCTCTCATAGTTTTTGAACATGTTCTAATTGTATTATTTGACTTTTACTGCTGAGTTTTAAGAATTCTGTATATATCCTAGGGGCTGGCTCCATGGCCGAGTGGTTAAGTTCGCGCGCTCCGCTGTGGCGGCCCAGGGTTCGGATCCTGGGCGCGGACATGGCACCACTCGTCAGGCCACGTTGAGGCGGTGTCCCACATCTCATAGCTGGAAGACATGCAACTAAGATATGCAACTGTGTACGGGGGGGGAGATAAAGCAGGAAAAAAAATATTGGCAACAGTTGTTAGCCCAGGTGCCAATCTTTAAAAAAAAAATAGAATTCTGTATATATTCTAGATATTAGTCCTTTGCCAGAAATGTGGTTTGTACATCTTTTCTCTGTAGCCTGTCTTTTCATCCTCTTAACAGGGTCTTTCACAGAGCAAAAGTTTTCATTTTGATGAAGTTCAATTTATCAACTTTTCCTTTCATGAATTGTGTTTTGGTGTCAACTAAGAATTCTTCTTCTAGATTCTTAAAATTTTCTGCTATGATTTACACTAAAAGTTTTATATTTTACATTTAACCCCATGATCGATTTGGAGTTAATTTTTGTAACAATGTGTGAGACTTAAGTTCAGGCTCATAGATGCCTATAGAGACCCATTGCTCCAGCACCATTTGTTGAAAAGTCATCTTAACTACTTAACTACTTAACTAGCTGGAGCTCCCAATTCTCCCTCTTATTCTCATGACGATGCTGCATGCTCTGTAGGTTTCTCAGAACTTCCAGGTGGTCCCCAGCCCAGCCCCCCGGGCTCTCCTCCTGTGCCTCTGCAGCTCCCCGCAGCTGGGGCCGCGCCGCGGAGCATGGGCTGGCCGCACAGCGCTCGCCTGCCTGCTGGGACCGTGGACCCACTGGTCCTACCTCTTCTGTGCCAGGACTTCTGGTTTTGTTTCGCACTTGTGACATATTTACGTTTGGTTGCCCTTGGTGGAGTGTTGTGCGACGAGCCGCTCCATCGTAACTGGAAGCAAAAGCCCCCAGAGCCGATACCTTGACCAAGGTTTACCTGACTCAGAATTCCCTAATCTTCCTGCTCTAGCAGGATTCAATAGCGAGTTTTCATGCAAATATGCCCACAAATAAAAATCTGTTGATAAGAGATGCGTGCATACAAACACACCAACTCACACTTCTCATGAATCATACCCAGGCTTTCCTATTTTTACTGCATGCATCAGAGAACAGTTGCTCTGGGTACTTTTGAGGGGAGGGTCTAAGTCCCAATTTAAATACAAGTAGGAAAATGACATCTCCACACGAGGGCTGGCCTTTCCTAGGTCCTGGGTGGCAGCCAGCTTTCACAGACGTGTGGGGAGAACCAGTCTGCTGGACGTCCATGACCAGCGCCTGGGGTCTCTGGCCCCGTCACCCAGAATGGTTACGAGCTCATCCTCACCACATAGCATCGGCTATGTCCTTGGGGTGCTTTCTGCTTTCCAAAACGCCTTACAGCTGTGGACCCCTCCCCAGCTTTGTGAGGCGGGGCGGGTCTGCGGGGCTGGGGGGAAGGGGTGCTTCAGCTCCCAGCCCCTGCAGCCACATCTGCTCAGGGAGCACCTGCCCTTCTCCACTCTGTGTCTCTGTCCTCTCCCCAGGGCTCGGGCCTGCTACTGGCAAACACCCCACTGCCTCTCCCGCAGCCCTCCCTGCTGCCTGCTGTCCCGGGCTCTTCTCTCGGGCTCCCTTCAGGCCTGCACAGGCTCGTGAGCCTCCACGGGCCTCACCTCTCACCACGTCTCACCCGGCCCTCTCCCTCCAGCCACACCGCATTTCTTGGAGTTGCTCGACCCTATCAGGATCTCTCATACCTCCGCTGCAACCCTGAGCCTTCAATGAAATGCTCCTCCCTCCCTCCCTGCCTTCCCCAGCCTCTCTGCAGTTGAAGACGTCACCTCAGGGAGGCCTTCCCGGATCCCCCGTTGGGGGAGCTGGAGATGCTTGTAGCTGGGCCCCCATGGCTGCTGACAGTCACAGCGCTCCCTCCCCTGGCTGTGTGGTTATGGTCTGTTTACGTCTTGCTTGGGTCTCCTGCAGTGCCCCCACCCCTGCCCAAGGAGTGGCCCTTCCAGTGGGATGGGATGCTGCTGCCGAAGTCAGCCTGCTTCCGGCCTGGCCGCCAGCTCCAGGGGGAGTAGCAGCAGGGCCTAGGGACACATGAGGTCTTGTTGAGGAGCTAGCCCATGGGTCCTGGGAGGATTTCCATGGACTGCAGGAGGAGAGGGGAACTAGCATGTAGAATCTGGACCCACAGCATGAGCAAATATGGGATGGCAAATATGAACCCAGTGGGTTCGAGGGTCAGGGTATACCAGCGTGGCAATAGCATTGCATCCCTCTCTCCATGCTCAGATGGGGAAACTGGATGCAGAGGGGGCAACCCAGAGCCTTAGTGTCAGAACCAGGATTTGAGTCCAGGTTCCGGGCTGCCTGTCCACAGCTCTAGCCTCAGGCCTGCTTCCCTCAGCCCCCAGGAGCTGACCTGCTGACCAGGGCCCTGGACCTGGTGGCTCAAGTTTGCTGGAGAGGTTCCATTTAGTCTCAGGGGAGAGCCTGGGCTGAGGCCGAGAGGCTGGGAGAATCTGTGAGTGGGGCACGGGGTTGAGGGGAAGGTGCCAGGCTGGGCCTGGGGGACAAGGGGATTCCATTTAACCTGGTGGCCTCGGGGGCCAAGAAGGAAAGGGAAGTGGAGGGAGATGGAGGAAGAGGGTGCAAAGTCTTCCCACGGGCAGAGCCAGGGGAACTTCACTGCCAGCAGCACCAGTGACCCCCTGGGGACCTCAGTGTCTCAGGGCGACATCTTGGCTAGGACGCGGGTGAGCGCTGCTGTCACTGTGACTGGAGCCTGTTTCCTGTGCTCTTCTGCCACTCCCTGCTCTAGCTGGGGCCTTCAGCTGGTGTCTTGCTGCCTCTGCTCCACACTCAGACACAGGGACCCCTCGAGGGACCCAGGCCACCCCTGCCGTCGTCTCTGGTGTTGGAATTAGGTGAGGCTGTTGAGAGCCTATGCCGCCACCGCTGCTGGGACCAGGAGAGTGGCAGAGTGGTGTTTCTGGAAGGGAAGGGTGGGGACCAGTGGGGGAGGGTGAGGAGATGGAACAGTCCCACGGGACCACGTGGGGAAGACCAGAGTGCTGGCCGAGTCTGCCCAGGGCCCAGCAGGAAGGAGATGGCACAGTCCATCAGAAAGTTAGGAGGGTGTTTTAATGACGGACATTTACAAGGCACGGGCGCAGGGAAACCACAAGAGAATGTGCGATCTCCTGGGCCTGGGAAATTCAGAGCTGTTACCACCCCAGGTGGGAGGGGTCAGGGGAGGAAGCGTTACCGGAACCCAGAGACGAGAGAGCTTCCTAACAGCAACTGCGGCCTCTGCTCAGTTGTGGGAGATGAGTGGGCTGCCAGGTCCCTGCTGAGACAGAAGAAGCTGGCTTTCCAACCCTGACCCCTGCGGGGCCTCGCCTCTGACCCTCTGACCTCGAGCTGGCCGAACCCAACCAGGAGCTGAGGCCAAAGGGGCCATGTGGGTAGCCTGTACGGGTCAGGGAGCAGGGTGGCAAAGAGTGGAGAGTGAGTCTGCAGAGGGACAATGGCAGCTATGGGCGGAGGACACTTTGTGCATCTGGTAGGGACCCAGAGCTCGGCAGCTGCTGTGTCCTGGGCCCCTCGCCCCCGCTGAGTCTGCTCACACTGGCAGGCTGATGGGTGGCCCTTGTGAGTCCTGACCCTGGATCCTACTCTGTTCTGGATGTCAGACCCCAGGAGCCGGAGCTGGGGCCTCCAGCCTTCCTACCCCCAAGGCAGAGGCGGCATTCCCTCTGTGGGGCCGTGGATTCCTGCAGGGGTCCCCTTCCCTAGTACCTCTTCTGCCCTCTTCTTCTTCTTCTTGCGCCAGCAAACGTAACATCTGGACCAGGAAACAGGGGGGAGCTGGGTCAGTCAAGGAGTAGCTGTGTCTTCCTCAGGGACGCTGGGGCTTGGAGAAGTCACTCACCCACCTCCAGCTATGGCTGCCAGGGGCAGAGCAATGCCGAGGCTCACAGCCCACACGAGGGTCCTCCGGGTCACGGCTGGGGGTGTGGAAGGGGAGCCAGGCGTTAGGGGAACAGTCAGCGCCGTCCTGGCTCAGAGAGCTGGCCACATTCTTCTCTTCTTTTACTTGCTCACTCAGTCACTCACCTGCAAACACTTACTGGGCACCTACTGTGTGCCTGGAATACTTTAGAGACGAGTGAGACAGGGCCCTGCTCTCTAGGAGGGAGACAGGCAAACAGTCACGGTGTGCTGTCCCAGGGAAGGGGACAGGGCAGAGGAGAAGTGGTCACGAGGGGGCTGATAAGCCTTAGGGGGTGGGTGGGAGCTGGCGGGGGAAAGCTTCCTGGGCAACAGGACTTCCGGCTGGACTTTGAAAGACAAGTAGGAGTTCAGTTCAGAGGGTCAAGAGGCAAAACTGTGTTCCAGGCAGCGGACACGATGTTCAAGGACAGAAGCATGAAGCTGTCTAGTGTGTCAGCAGCTCAGTGTGGCTGGGGAGTCAGGGGCGGTGGGAGGTCAGCAGAGACGGCTCACACGGGGCCTTCCGGGAGGGTGGGCTTTGTCTGGGGGCAATTGGGAGCCACTGAAGGTTATAAAGAGGGAGTGTTATAGCTAGGATTTGCTCCTTGAGAAAGTTCTTTGGTTGCTGAGGAAGATGTGGCCAGGAGGGGCAGGAAGACCAGCTAGGAGATGTTGCCATAATCCAGGTGACATGAAGATGCCTGGAGAAGAGTGGTGGACATTGGGATGAAAATATGGCAACATATTTAAGAATCATTTAGGAAGACTTGGTGATTATGTGTGCTGAGTAAGGGGGAGGGAGATTCCTGGTTTAGGAGGTTGAGGGCGTGAGTGGGGCTGTTTGCTGAGGGGTCCCCAGGGGAGAGCAGATTTTGGGGTGGTGATGGGCTGGGACATGTCTCCAGGCATGCTGGCTTTGAGGACCTGAGGACCTCCAGTGGAGATGTCCTGGAGGCAGGTGGCCCTATGGCTCTGAGGCTGGACACGTGGAATTGAGAGATCCCAGAAGGGGCTACCTTCACCAGTGAGGATGGAGAGCAGGAAGAGGTCAGGGCTGGGCAGAGGAGGAAGACAGTTCAGATAGAGACAAAAATGGGCCTGCGGGTGGAGTGGGGGAAGCGGGTGGCCGGATGGACCACTGACCTGGGCAGAGGGTGGGGTCCTTGCAGGTGAGGAAGTGTGTCCTGCAGTTGGCACAGTTGATGACCTCCCGTGGGAAGAGTAGGTCTGTGAGAGGATGGGCAGGAACCTTAGAGAGGTCCAGGCGCCCCTCACCCTTTGCCCAGGCCCCGTCCGCAGAGATACTCACCACAGGATGCATTGCAGGCTGCCCGGGAGGGTGAGACGGTAGAGAAACTGAGGCGCCGGGGGGAGGCAGACAGAGCCGGGAGGGGTCAGGGTGTGAGCAGGAGGTGGAGCTGGGGAAGGTACGGACAGGTGCCCAGTAGGGGGCAGGGATGGGGCTCCTGGGGGAGGGGCCTGGAAGGGGGCCACAGATTGGACTCTGCTCTCCTCGAGGCTTTGGGGAGGTGGAGGGCTGGGCGGTGAGGGGGCCGGGCCGTGGGCAGGGGCCAGCCCCACCTCTCACCCTTCTCCATCAACTCCTCGGATACTTCATCCAGCCTCTCGCAGAACAGCTGCTTATGGACTTGAATCTCTTCCAGAAGTAACGGTTTATCTGGGTGGAGTAGGAGGGACAGGGTGCGTTTATCACCCACATTTCACAGGTGGAATCAATCACGTAACTTTCTTAAGGTGGGGAATTCAAACCAGTTTTCCTAAACAGAAACTCCGTGCAGCACCCAGATAGACGCTGCATCCGTCTCCCCACCCAGGCCAATGGCGTCCTGGGGAACGCCCCGCAGCCGGGCATTCTTAACCCAAGCCCTGGGCCCTGGACACGCGGCTTCCTCACCATCTCGCAACTTCTTAATGGCTTGATCTACGTGATCGAACAATTTGGCTGTTTCTTCCTCCAGATGATCCTCATCTGAGATTAGGATGCGGGACAAAGGGAAGTCAGGGGAGGAAGACCCCAGGCCAGGTGCAGAGCCAGCCTCCCTGCCTCGTCTCGGGGTTGTGCCTCACCAAGATACCAGGCTTCCGGGGAGTCATGAGCCTCCAGGAACAGGGAGTGGAGGCTCTGGGAGAGCTCTGCGGGGGGCCCTGGAGTGCCCCAAAGAATCTGCAGGTCGTAGTCTATCAAGGCTGGCAGTTCTGGCCAGCAGTGGAAGCAGCTCCTCCCGTTGGCGGCAGGCAGGAGACAGCCCAGCAGGAGAAGCAGCATCTTCTGGGGTCTTCTCTCTGTGCCCTTCTCACCCTGTCGGGCAGTTCCACATGGAATGCTGGTGCCCTGTCTCCCCGGGAACCCCATTCTTTTTGAAGAACACAAGTAAATTCCACAGGGTAAGGTGAGGGCCAGCCATGGCACGAACCCAGGCTTTGGTGTCAGACCCAAGTCGGGGCTTCTGTACCCTCCTCTGAAGATGGAGTCACAGATGGTCCTCAGGGAGGGTTCTTGGGAGGACCAGAGGGATGGCTGCGCTGCCTTGTGGCTGGTGCTCGGCTCTCTTGATGGCATTTACCGTGCATTGAATAGTTCAACAGGCTGAAATTTGAGAGGCCGGGAGAAGGCAGCACAGAGGGATCATTTTTCCTCACACATCTTTGTCATGGCACATGAAAACTGCAGCTGTCTTTTGCCTGGCCAAGCCAAAGGGGCGTGGACAGCCGCTCCCACCACAGTGTAGACAGAAGTCCAGCCGTCTTTGGGGCAGCAGTTCTTGTGTGCAACATGCACTGAAGAAAAGAAAAACTCTGTATTCTTCAGTAGTGAAAAAGCCGATGGGACCCTTGTCACTCCTCAGCTGGTAAGCTTAGTCCTTCCACACTGTGCTTCTAGCCAGCTTCTGAGTGCCTCAAGCTGGATTATGGGCAGCCGGAAGCCATCAGGCATTTGAGGAATGCTTCTAACAGGAACAAGAGAAAAAACCAATAGCAAGAATTCAAAACAAAAGCAAACAAAAACCACAGGGAAAAGAAAGGGTACAAAGATATGGTGGGAAGCAGAAGAAAATGTAGAACCCACTACAATTAAATAGACAAAGTATTGCTTTCCCCAAACAAGAAGAGGCTGCTCTGTGAAAGGAAAAGTCAGAGAGCAAGAAAGAGTTGTTGTAGATTAAAGATACGACAGCAGGAATTTAAAATTTCATAGAAGTGTTGGGGATAAAGTTTAAGAAATCTCCCGGGCAGCAGTACGAAAAGACAGAGTTGAGAAATCAGGAAGAAAAAGGTAAAATTAGACAATCGGTTCCTGAGGTCCAGCATCCAACACAAGTTTCAGAAAGAAAGCACAGAG